>NC_090235.1:9047500-9297500 GCF_024489055.1 Chanodichthys erythropterus | reverse complement strand
TGTGTGTGTGGATTTACTTAGCAGTACTTTAGTGATGGATTTGTCCTCATAAAGAGATAAATCTGACAAAACCTTCCTATGGAGACATTTATGAATGTCTTCAATTGGAAAAACACAAATGGATAGATTAAAGGTGCCCTAGAATTACAAATTGTATTTATATTGGCATAGTTGAATAACAAGAGTTCAGTACATGGAAATGACATGCAGTGAGTCTCAAACTCCATTGTTTCCTCCTCCTTATATAAGTCTCATTTGTTTAAAAGACCTCAGAAGAACAGGTGAATCTCAACATAACATTGGGGGCGTACATATTAATGATCCCGACTGTTACGTAACAGTCGGGATCATTAATATGTACGCCCCCAATATTTGCATATGCCAGCCCATGTTCCCAACTTTATGGAAGGCATTAGACAAGGGCAGCCAGTATTAACATCTGGATGTGCACAGCTGAATCATCAGACTAGGTAAGCACGCAAGAACAATAGCGAAAAATGGCAGATGGAGCAATAATAACTGACATGATCCATGATATCATGATATTTTTAATGATATTTGTAAATTGTCTTTCTAAATGTTTCGTTACCATGTTGCTAATGTACTGTTAAATGTGGTTAAAGTTACCATCGTTTCTTACTGTATTCACGGAGACAAGAGCCGTCGCTATTTTCATTTTTAAACACTTGCAGTCTGTATAATTCATAAACACAACTTTTTATTCTTTAGCCACGGAGCACAGCCTCAAACTCATTCAGAATCAAATGTAAACATCCAAATAAATACAATACTCACATAATCCGACGCATGCATGATGAACACTTTGTAAAGATCCATTTGAGGGTTATATTAGCAGTGTAAACTTTGTTTATGCACTGTTCAAGGCAAGCGTGAGCTCCGTGGGCATGAGTGTGAGCATTTAAAGGGGCCGCAGGGTAAATCGGCTCATATTTAAAGATGCCCCAAAATAGGCAGTTAAAAAAATTAATAAAAAAAAAAAAATCTATGGAGTATTTTGAGCTGAAACTTCAGACACATTCTTGGGTCACCTTAGACTTATATTGCATCTTGTAAAAAAAACGTTTGATGGCACCTTTAACTAGTCGGCCAACGATCATTTTATTGATTAGTGATGTTTATCTTTTTTTTTTTTTTGCATATTAATGCTTCTTTTCCACCGGCTATGATGTGAAGATGACATCTCCCATGATTCCATGCTCAATCTCATAAAGCTAGACCTCTAGCGGCAAAAAAATTACATATTGTGCCTTTTATTATACCACGGTTCTTACGTGGTATAGTGGTTTGGGAAACCCACTGAGTTAGATGCTTTTTGAACCGGTTTTGCACATGCCAGTTCGGGTTGAGTTTTGGATTAGGGAAAGTTTCTAATAATTATAGTTAGCATTATGTAAAAAGCAAAACAAAAAATCTGAAGAAAATATCAAATGTGAACCCTACCATGTTTTTAGAGTGTTGTTGTGAGTGGTTTCCAGTGTGCTGTTTTGTTGTTGTTAGGTTGTTAGTGGTTTTAAGCATGTCGCCATGGTGTTCTGGATGGTTGCTAGGTGGTCCACCCTCAAGTTTCCATGATAGTCTTGTCTGTAGATACGACTTGGGATCTTTCTGTAGTGAAAGTGGAGTTTTCTGCAATATGTATTGTCTCTCAGCAAACATTGTAGAGTTACACTCTGAAGTTTAATAGTTAAAGTTTAAGGTTTGTTCGAATCACTGACCCAAAATATGAGTAATAGTGATGCTTGACTTAGTAAACACTACTAATAAATAAATAAAAGCACCCAAGTATGAATTACTAAAATAAAATGGAAGAAATACATGTGGAATGATTTTGTGTTTTACTGTTATGTTTTATGTAAGAAGGTCTGTTAAGCTTGAGCGGTTCTATCTGAGGGTACATGATATCAGTAATAAGAGAATAACCAATGTCTCTTTCTTCAGACATCTCAAGTTTTATGGGTGGTAACTTGATGTGTTTCTCTACAATCAGGAAAAGAAAAAGAGTCATGTTCCTATTAGTCTCAAAGAGTCGATCTTTTGACTATTGGCAGGTCTGGTCCACTTCGCAAGTTATTCAGGCCAGGAATCGCCCAATTAGACAGAAAGGGTTGTTTTTAATTGCTTAAATCAATTCTGTTTGGTCCCACCTTCAAAACACCTGCAAAAAGCTCCTCTGTGGTTTGCAGGCAGCCAAGTAACTGGATTTGAACGGCATTTTGTTGGTTATTAATGCTGAAAGATATGGATTAGATGCATCCCAGTAGAGCTTTACTCACTCAATTGAATATTTCATGGCAGGATTTTTCAAAACACCCTTAGGGTGAGTTCACACACATTTGTTTGTATATCATCTCTTTCTTTTGGGAGTTGAAATGCCCAAGAGTAGAGAGAGAGAGAGGAGATCTCCTGAAGGCTGCAGTGGGACTATAAATATAATGTCTAGTTTCCTACTAACAGTTGACATGGCCAAAGGAAAAAGAAACCAGGAGAGAGAAAAAATATCCATGAATCGTGTCCTATTCGGCTCTGGAAATGTCCAAGCGCTTGCCTTCCCTACTGTGCATAAACCAGGATCTCCAGACACTAACTAGCTTAACTATCTGTTTCACAATTTTTATTTTTATTATTATTATTATTTTTTTAAATAAACATTTCTAAACTTTACAAATACTTGATCTTTTAGGAGCCAGGTGCTTCAGTTAAGTTATTAAATTATTATTGCTATTCATACACATGAATATCCTTAAAAATAAACAGAGGTACCTAATCCTAAAATAAAACTTTGGGCATTTTTAAAAGACTGATCTAAATGTAATTAATATTTTATTTAATTTGATTATATTTTATACATTTTATGAATCTTTTGTTAGTTTATGTAATATTTAAATGCTTTGACAAAAATAGCATTAAAAACTGACCTTATTGTGTGTGTGTGTGTGTGTGTGTGTGTGTGTGTGTGTGTGTGTGTGTGTGTGTGTGTGTGTGTGTGTGTGTGTGTGCATGTGTGTGGGTTTGTGCTTATGCATGTGTTATATATACTTATGCTAATTACAGTATCATTTGATTGGCTTAACAACATCTTAAGGGACTCAAAGATGTATTTCAATCAAAAGTAAGGGAAGTGATAAAGGGATAAGGAACAGGAAGTGGATTTAGACAGGAAATAAGAAGCCAGAAGCTGCTGTGGTTTAATTGAAGAAGGTATCTCTGGACAGCCATGATTGAATTCTCATCAGGCCACTTCAGCTCTACATGCACTTACTGTTGTCTTTCTTTTTGTCTTTATTGCCTCTTTCTGTCTTTCTTTCTATCTCCCTCTTTTCTTCCCGTATTGCTGGAGTGAATTGTCCCTGTGGCAATTGACCCTCATGTGGAAATCAAAGTGGTTCTTTATTGCGGCATGAAGCTAATGATGTTTTCTTCCTCTGCTCAACACCCACCAAACATCCACAATTATCTTATCCGGACTGCTTTTCAGACTGACTCATTACAGAAAACCTCTCCAGTGGGTACCACATAATGACTCTTACTCTGTTTTTACCATGGTATGGTATACTATTAGTGTTTTTGTGTTTGGTGTTGACACTCTTTTAGTCTGAAAATGTCTTTTCAGAGTCATTCACATGCAGGTGTTATTCACAAGCTAAAGTGCGGAAAATATCCAAATGATTTAGGCTGAATCATGAACTGATTTAGACTGAACAGCAAACTTTTTCCAACTGAACCACAAACTGATACTGATTGGATCACGGACCATTTTAGACTGAATCACAGCTCGATTTGGACTGAACCCATTTGGGCTGAATTACAAACTGATTCAAATTAAAGGTGATAGAGAGGATTTTTTCGTCGACTGAGAATCCAAAGTCTGTTACTGAGTTTTTGAAATGAGCGCATACGTAAGAACAGACCCCTCCGTCACAGCTAATTTCAAAGGAACGCCTCCCAAAAATCGTGCACGAGTATTGGAACACGAGTGTTTACCACTGGCATTCGCTGTGTCGTGTTAGTGGATTCATTATGTCGGACTCACCGCAGGTAACTCATAATCTGCAGTTGGTACTCCTGTCTCCTGACAAAAACATTGCATGCGGCGCCTGGGGAGTGTGGAAAGTTACTGGAGCGCGCAGCCGCGCTCGTCTCTCACAAGGAATGTCACGACAGTGATTGACAAGCCAGAGGGCTAAACGCTTACGCGATGATCGCGTAAACGATTGGCTGATGTTTTTAAGGCCCTACCTCGTGCACAGATGATGTATATTAATATTATCACTTTCAGTGCACCTAATAAATAGTCTTTTATCAGTTAGTAAAGACAGTTTCAAGTAATATTGCAAAAATGTATAAAACAAAACATCCTCTTTAGCACCTTTAATTCACAAACTGATTCAGATCTGACTGGTTACCCGTTTAACAAATTTATTGAAAAGAACTGTCTCAAAATAATTATTTTATTTTATTTTTTTACAAATAAGACCTCAATAGTGCTGATTCTAAATTGCAGTTTTACATAGTGAGAAACTGCTCTAAATTATTCAGTATGTGAACCCTCCAAAGATTTCAGATTCAACCATGATCTGATTTAGCCTGAACAGCTAACATTTTCAGAATTAGCCATGATCCAGTTCTGACTGGATAACAAACCGTTTCAGGCTGAATTTCGAACCAATTTGAGCTGAATACCGAAGCGATTTGGGCTGAACCACAAAGGCCACGTTCACACAGTCATTTTTGGGTTTGACAACTGCATTTACTCACAGGTGTGAGTCTCGAAATGTCTCGTTCACACAGCACCTTACAGTAGCGTTTGGAACACTGTTTACATGAACGTGCAGCGAGTGTCAAGCCCGTATTCTCTTACTAGTAACCATGACGACAGTAATCAACGTAATATTAAAGATGGCGACGTCCATAAAACTGAAAGTACTATCACTTTTCACATGACATGAACCGCGAATTCAGCCATCAAAACTTCATTAACCAACAGCAGCTGGTAAACGCGCGCTAGCCGCAGTCTTTAACCGACGCACACGTGTGTCACGTCCTTTGCGACATCTCGTGCATACACGGCATTTGAAAAGAAACACAAAACTGACAAGAGCCTTTCCTGTGGAGAACAGTAACTGGATCTAACACCTTAAAATGATGCACAGCTCACATCTCTGTCGCAGTAAGTTACTGAAAGCGAAACCACACACAAAACACCGGCACTCTTGCACTGTATGACGTGACAGACAACTAGTTGTCCAGTGCGGTTCCGTTCACGCAGCGCGAATATTCCGAGAATGCGGTTGTGAATCCTGAAAATGTACAGGTGTGAGTTCGGTAATAGAATGCGGTTGTCACTCTCGTAAATAACCGCACTGCGTGTGAATGCAACCGGACTCAAATACAGGACTGACAACCGTATTCTGCTGCTGTGTGAACATGGCCAAACTGATTCTAATGGATTCATGAACCGATTCGAGCTAAATCACAAACTAATTCAGGCTGAATCAAAAAACAAATTCAGGCTGAACTACTGTACGAACCAATTTGGACTGAACCACAAACCGATTTGGGCTGAATCACAAACTGATTCTAGTTGATTCATGAACCGTTTCAAGCTAAATTACAAACTAATTTGGGCTGAATCAAACAACATTTCAGGCTGAACTACCATACAAACCAATTTGGTCCAAACCGCAAACTAATTTGGACTGAACCATGAACTGATTTGGACTGAACCACAAACCAATTTGGACTGAACCATGAACTGATTCAGACTGAAGCACAAACTGATTTGCCTTGAATATCAAACCGTATTTTTTCTTACCTGTTTGCCAAATTCATCGAAAGGAAACGATTCCAAAGAATGAATTATTCACAAATTGGGCTTTGCTAGTTTAGATTCTAAACAGCTGACAAGAAAATACAGAACACCAGATGTGATTTCTGAAGTATTTCCAGGTAAATTGTGGTGTGAAAATGCCCTTAGTGTCTGTCTTTTCACTTGACATGTTTAATGAGAGGATCTGTCCATGTTCTCGCTGCTTGAGAAAGGGCCACTGTGACAGAAACCGTCAGACTCGGCAGCTTCTGGACATGTCTTTACCTCATTTCTTTCTTTCTCACCTTCTCTCTTGTTTCTCTGTCCTCTAGTGAGTCTCTACAGGTACTTGAGCGCTCAACAGCAACCCAGGCTTGTTTTCCAGGCAGCCTAAAGGCAAAGGAACACACACACATTCGCTTTCCTCCATCGCGAGTAGAGCCAGAAACCGGCGTCGTATTTGACATTGAATATGACTGAACAGAAAGCTGAGGAATGAGATACGGGGATGGACCGCATCCTGTGCCACCCACAGCAGTCTTTATTTATGCCACCTGATACAGAAACCTCCATACCTGCACCCATATGCGCACTGCCTGCCGCTATATTTCAACACTGACAGCATGTTCCAAATGAAAAATGATATTTTTCAGGTCTTTGTAGTGTTGGAAGAAAACATTTTCCTCTGTCTTTGTGAGGATTGCACCAGCATTTCCTTTTGTTAGATAACTTCAGTAATTACTTCGGCTGGAGTTTTCTTATTTCGACTGAGCCCTGGCCTCAAAATTTAGCTTGTCCTGTCTTGCTCCGTGTATCAAAACAGAAACTCCAGACGCAATCATAAATTCCACTGTCAAACTTTATCTTCTGTAAGCTCAGCATGCAGTCTGTCTCTTTGGGATGGACGTATCTGCAGTGTGATGTGATGCAGCTTGACTGAAGTTCATTCCACTTCGGTTGGGAGACAAGGACGTGCACTTCACTTCCCTTTTTTAGCCGTCCCCATTATGATCGGTGTACTGTCACACTGTCAAAACACGCACACGTACGGTTCATGACCTGCTGTGTCTGGTCGTGACCTGGCTTCGGTGAGCAGATCAGTGAATCACCTACAGTTTTGTGTCTTTCCATCTCATGGATATTCTAGTATGTCACTTTTGGTAGTTCCTCGTGTTCTTGCTTCCTGTTGATTTTGTTTTCAGGTGTCTTCTACTGTCTTCTTTCGGGAAGGCCTCAGTATGTTTGTAGCTTCATCTTAAAGGGATAGTTCATCCAAAACCGAAAATTATCCCATGTCAGGGCTAGACAATAAGGACTGCCCGATGGCCCAGGGCCAGTGTGAACGACGCTCAGGACAGTAGACGGAACAGTGCTGTAGGGTGTGCAATATATATCGTCTATGATATAGTAATTGTTGATTAAATTATCTGAAATGATCGATTATGTCCCTCACTTTACAAAAAACAAACAAAAACACACTCGTGCACGCATACACTACATGATGTAGTCTAGTAGGTTAGACTAGTGCGCGTTAATATTTAGAGTGTACGCCTTCATTGCGTGATTTAGTCTATTAAAATGCCTTTAGAATAACCCAGAATTCAGGATAAGGGGCAAAAATGACCCTGTATATATTACACAAAGACTGCTGTTTTTTTCCAAATATTAGCATGATTACAAATGTGATATTGATTTTATATAGCATGCAGTTAAATGAACAAGAACTTAATATCAAGTGACTTACATTTTAGACACCAAATCACCTGTTTCACTCTATTTCGCCTACTAAAATAGTTCCAAAGTCCACACAGCAACACTACCTGAATGAATCTGCCGTTTGAATGAATCGGTTGAATCTCAATGACTCACTCATTAATTGTGATTCACTGCCACCCTCAAGCCATTCTAGCTCTAATGACTATGTTCTAGTAACTCCAGGGGGTTAATAAAGGTTAATAAAGGCAATGCGATGCATTTTTGTAAGAAAAATATCCATATTTAAAACTATAAATTCAAATAACTAGCTTCCGGCGGATGACTGCACACATACTGTGCAAGTCAAGTTGCACCAAATGAGTAACCCATGATGCGATGTATAGTAGCGTAAGCTTAAGGCCCTGATATACTTCAAACAAAATCAAAGAACAAACTAATATAACGTCATTTTGAACAAAATCAGGCCAAAACGAAGTTCGTCTTGTGTTTGTTTTTGGAGTTCAAAACAGCTTGCCAAAGAGAATTTTCAGGAAAAGTTATGCATTCTTTTGTATAAAGTGCTATATAAATAAATATGACTTGACTAGTGGGGTGCCAAAATGCAGAGCTCATGCAAACATATCTAAGTTGCTATGATCATCAGATGCTTTTCTTATGCATTATTTAAAAAATGCTTGCTGTTTTCTCAATTTTTGCCTTTAGATCGTTTTAGACTTCTAATTCGCAACCAGTGTTTTGTTTTGCTCTGTCCTCTATTCTTCCACATTCGCCATTGCGTCATGTCCAGTCAGGGGTTACTCTTCAAACACAAATCAAGGCGTACGGCCGTCTGTGGAGGGCCCACTATATATAATATATAATATATATATTATATATTATATATTATATATATAATATATAATATATATATATATATATATATATATATATATATATAATATATAATATATATATTATATATTATATATTATATATTATATATATATATATTATAAAGAATGATAATAAATGTTTCTTGAGCAGCAAATCAGCATATTAGATGATTTCTGGAGAATCATGTGGCACTGAAGACTAGTAAATGATTAATGATGCTAAAAATGATGCTGAACTTTCAGCTTCCCATAACAGGAATAAATTACACTTTAAAAGATATTACAATAGAAAATATATATATTTTTTTATTGTAATAATGTTTGACCATATTACTGTATTTTTGATCACATAAATTACGCCTTCATGAGCATAAGAGGCTTCTTTTAAAAACATAAAAAATCTTATTGACCCCAAACTTTTGAATGGTAACTCAAAAATATTCCTCTTTTTTTTTTTTTTAGTTGTGTGTGTGAAGTAGACTGTACTTTATCTTTTTTGACATTCTGTTCCTCATTGATCTTTTATTGTGGTCCATTAATTTCCGATTGCACCACCCCAAATACCCCAGACATGACCCAGGTTGAACTTTCACTTCTGCACTACATTCAGTTCCTGTGAAATGCTGGGTCATGATGCTGGCAGTAGATCAGATGGCAGCTCTCTCTGGGCTGAAGGAAGCCTTGAACCCCGCATTCCCCCTGTAGCTCCTGCCAGCACTCTTAATTAAAACAGATTGCTAGACGCTTCAGTGATCTTAAACACTACTACTATTCTGGCAAGCCTAAATTGTATGCAGCATCAGAATGCTGAATAATGTTTTAAGGATCTCTTACATTGCAGAAGAATTGTAGAATCGTTATATATTAGCACACAATCAAGACTTTCACACAACCCAGGGTTAAAAGTCTTTCTCGAGCGCAAACAGCACGCTATCTTCCAGCTTTGAGACCAAGAATTAAAATGTTGTAATTTAGGCTGCATTTACATACAATTCATGTCCCGTAGCTCTCTTCACATTGTGTCAAGCTTAGTATTATTGGTCACATGTCTCATCGCTAATTGCTGTATGCCAAGTTTCAATATGTGCTTGCATTAATGAGAATTTCCATTGTTGCCTAAACTAATCCTCTAACTGCTACACCGCCCAACAGTGCACTACAGAAATGGTGCGAAGCTCCGTAAAGGCTTTAGAACACTCTGTAGTGTTTCAAAAGTCTCTGAAAGGATTCCAGAAGAGCCCGGGGAGCTCTCTGTGTGCTCTCCATCCATGTGCATACACAGATTTGCTTGTAATAACTCTTCTGTGCGATGCACGCGCTGCCTTGAGGGGCTCGACCAGCATGTAGTGGTGGATGGTCCAATTAGGGCCTCTAATTACCCAGCGGTACTGTAATATATGGGTACAGAGCCACTGTTAGGATAAAAAGCTCTCGCTGCTCTTATTGTTGTTGTGGTCTAAGTGCTTTCAAAATTTTAGCCGAATTGACAAGACATCAAAGTCACAACTCAGTCTGGATATCACTTCTGGTTCATATTTATCTGTGTTTTCAAGGGTTAAATGGATTTATCATAAAATTGTGACCCCTGAGGTGTGGAGCCTTTGATAAATGAGGTGTGTAATGTGTATTTTACACTTTTTTGTGTGTGTGTCTAGTTCGGGCTATTTTTAGTACAGGAGTATGTAAGAATGAATGTCTTCTGGATCAGTGATGTCCATTTTTAAATGTCACCCCTGATATTTTGGATACTGCTTGCTTTATTCACCCAGACCAATAAAAGTTATTTTACAGAGGTTTCAGTTCTTAGATTTATTATGATGACATTGTGTCTGATAACTTGGTCTAGCACTTTATATATATATATATATATATATATATATATATAAATATATAAGCGATAGAGAGTTTATATGGAGGAAAAAAAAAACATTTCAAATTTTTTAATGATTTATATTTTAAATTATATTATATTATTTTATTTATTTTTTATTTAATTTTTGTTTTTTGCTTTTATTTGCTTTGCTTTCTAACATATTTAACACTGTATTTTTATATCTGTGGCAGCATGAAATCCATAGATAAATCATTGATTCTACACCTAATTTGAATTCTTTTGCTCTTCATGAAATCAAAAGTTTCATGTCTTTGCCGGAAGCAAAAAAAAAACATGTCGTATTTATTTGCAAAGTCTGAACTTCCCAGGAGAATTTTGAAGTCAGTGGAAGATTTTCAAACATACAGAGAAGATCTTGAATATATTTGTACAAGGCTTTTGGAATTCTTGGAAAGATTGTGTTGGTGTCCAGAGACGTGTGAGAGGTTCTGGATGGAGAGGATTTGGATTTCTGATGTTTGTGGGTGGTTTTGGATAAAGGCCAGTGATGGATGTAGAAGAAGCAGATGGCAGCATGTCTTAACTAAAAGATGGAGGTCCACCAGGAGCAGCCAAGGTCACCATGAACTCCGAATTACACACAGAGACTGATCCGTTGGGTTTAGATTGGTGGGTGTTGGCTGCAGCACCATTGACACACTCTCTCTCACACACACACACACACACACACACGGTTGTTCTGGCTTGTCTGCAGCATGGTCTCCTGTAGCCTGCACAAGCAAACAATGAATAAAATATGAGCAGAGAGAGCTCTGATGAGACATCTGTGTACAAACACACGTACACACTTGCACGCTACAGTTTCTCCCTCAGCCAACAGAGGGCAGAGATACCATTGGGCAAATGATTCCTTCTTAAACTCATAATTTGCATGCTTATACTTTACACTAGAATACTTTACTAGCAAAGGTTAAATACTTTTGACAAAATGAATACAAGGTTAATACTTTTGATTGTATAGGATATTCATGCCCTTAAAATATATATACTTCTCTTTTAGGTTAGGACATCTAACAACTGTTGTGGCTACTTCAATTTTTTTTTTTTTTTTTTTCGCTAATATAATTTAACATACACTCAAAAAAAGTTTATTTAAACAATTTATTTTGATTCAACACCATTGTATCAGGTTTCTGGTTTAAATGTGATTGATTCATGTTAAATTGACTTGAAACGATTACTCTTTGACTTAACTTGATGCTTTCATATGAAAATAACATGTTTCAATCAAGTAAACCCAACCAGGACTCAATCAAACAGGATTTTCACTTCCCATCATGCTTTGCAAAGGGGCTGAACTAGGAGTGTAAATGTTGAAATAAAGTGTTATTTTAAGCAGTTTTTAGGAAGATGAGAAAATGGAAAGACTTTTTAATGTTTACTGTTCTATTATGTTGGTATTTTATGTTATGTTTTAGGGTTACCATTGTGGTGAATTGTTGCACTTGTGCTTGGGTTGAGGATCCGCTAACAAACTTTCAAATTACTTTAATAAGAAAGTAATCACTGTGATAGTGCTCTGGGTTGCATTTCCCAAAAGCATTGTAAGTCTATGTTGATTGTAAAACCATTGCCACCAATGGACTATGGATCAATTTAGACTTTACAATGTTTTTGGTTAAGACAATTTAGGATGAATCCAGTATCACATCTAGATTTCTAACATAGAACATCACACAAGTTATATAAATCACAAAATTAAACGAAGAATTAATTGTAAAAATCAGTGTATATGAAAAAAATATATATATATTTATGTATTTATTGCTTTTTATTTATTTTCCAAAACATTGCAAATTAGTTGGGCTGACACTATTAAATTAAGCTGTGCCCAACCATAGTAGATAAGTAATAAATTAAGTTGACCCAATGTAAGTACATTAAATTGGAATAACAAAAATGCATAATGCTGAAATAAAGCAACTTAATCATGTGGAAATCCTTTCCATGATTTTTTTATGTTCGTTCAAATATTTTTTATTTTTTTTTGAGTGTAGGGAAGTAGAAAGGAATTGAATTTTATCCAACTGCAAAAAGACCTTGAAAGTTTAAAAACACAATCTTGTAAAGTTATAAAGTTTGAAGGAAGGATGGATGGATGGAAAGTAGATTGAAAAATGGATGGGTGGATGGATGGATGGATGGATGGATGGATGGATGGATGGATGGATGGATAGATAGATAGATAGATAGATAGATAGATAGATAGATAGATAGATAGATAGATAGATAGATAGATAGATAGATAGATAGAAAGAAAGAAAGAAAGAAAGAAAGAAAGAAAGAAAGAAAGAGAAAGTTAATTCATTGCTGTTTAGTTGAATCAGGTTAACATTCTTAATTTGTCCAAAACTATAAAGTTCAATTATCCTAAAATTAACATCAAACAAAAAGTAAAATAATTCAATTTAATCGATTTAGTTTATTTAGTGAATGCATTCAAGGTCAATTTTACAACTTTTACAAAAGTTATCTAAGAATATTACTTTTACTCTTACAAAATCTTTACTCTGCAAAGACTTTTATTGTTAGGTGTTAGCCAAAAGACGGTTTTGTCGCATCCGTGGCATGCCCAAAGTAGTTGTTTTTTATTATTAATTACAACTTTAATTATTGTTAGCAGATCCTCAACCCAAGCTCAAGCTCAAAACTTCACCGCAATGATAACCCCAAAACTGTTAACATAACAGAGACTTTTAAATACCAACATAATACAGCAGTAAACATTAAAAAGTCTCTCCATTTTCTCATCTTGCTAAAAACTGCTTAAAATAATACTTTATTTCAACATTTACACTCCCAGATCAGCCCCTTTGCAAAGCATGATGGGAAGTGAAAGTCCTGTTTGATTGAGTCCTGGTTGGGTTTATTTGATTGAAACATGTTATTTTCATATGAAAACATCAAGTTAAGTCAAAAAGTAATCGTTTGAAGTCAATTTAACATGAAGCAATCACATTTGAACCAGAAACCTGATACAATAGTGTTGAATCAAAATAAGTTCTTTAAATAAAGTGAAAAGCATCAAAAAATATATTTTTTAGATAGACTGATGATTGATAGATAGAGTCGTTCTACCTTTCTTTCTACCTGTATTTGTTTCCGACTCCAGATGGTATTCAATGTTGGTCTGGCTGTTTCTGTCTTTCATATAGATGTATAATTTATGACCTTGGTAGTCACAGTCTGTTTGATATCAAGCTGTGATTGATGGATGTCAGATTACATCAGCTGTCAGACTTTTTTGAAGTTAGGGATGATGCTTTTCCCTTTGACAGTGACATTTGCTGTGTGTAACATATGGAGCAAGATCAGGCAATGAAACTGGTTTATAACTGAAGGCTGAGAGACCAAAGGCCATTTGAACAAACACTCATCCCAAGAATAAATACATTCTGATTAGACTTGATTATAGACTTATGACATTCACCTGGTGGAAGTAAAAATATAGACTTAAATTAAAAAAGATTCTTGAGCTAGAGATGAAAAATCTGGTGGGTTCTTTTGACCACCCAGAACACCCTAGCAACCATGTGGAACACCATAGCAACTGTCAGCAACCACTCAAAACTGGTGGAACTGCTTAGAAATTGTGTTGGTGATATGCAGGCAAACCCCACTCACATTGACTTTAAAAAAGTGAAAATGTAGTTTGTGTGTATGAGAATGAGTGCAACAGATATAGATGTTGTATGGATCACGGCACGTGAAACCGTGTCCAGCTCTGTGTGAGAGTCTTGTGGCTGAAGCAGTGACCTTTTACTGTCTAACCAGCCGCACGCACGTTTAGCTCAGGGGTTTAGATTTGTCCACTGTGTGTATGTGTGTAGCTTCTTGTCTTTTATTTTTCTTAGAGTTCTTCTTTCCGGTACAGTGGGAAATGATCAAATGAATGAGGCTGTGTTGCTTTCACTTGCACACACACACAGCATGACTCTGGATTTGCATTTTTTGAAGGAAATGACACTGCTCACAAAGCAGCAGGAATAATAATGTTGACGTTTTTGATACATCTTTTCTTTATTTATTATTATTTTCGGTAGATAGTGGATGTTGTGGGCTCAGACCTTTTTGTGTGTATTTCTCCCCTTCAATGAAATATTAGTGGCATGTACTTAATTTCTGAAATGTTGATAATTGATATAAAGTGAATATTTTAATATTTTATTTAAAAAAAAAAAAATATTACTAGAGCTAAAACATGCCATTGCCAGTTTTTGGGGGTGAGCAACTTTTTGCACAGTTTTTTATGTTTCCCTTTAAATGCAAATGAGCAGGTGTTCCCGCCCCCCTTTAAAGAAGAGGGCAGAGCTTCAAGAGCTCATTCTCCAGCATATCAGCAACAACAAAACAGTACAATCTCACGCACTGAAAATGTCAGAAACTCTCATTAGCTGTGTTCAGCCTTATCTGTTCAGTCATCTGTTTATTGAGAATTGTATTCTTTCTCTTTAAGTGCAGTTGTATTTTAAATGATCTTCCTCTTTGTGGCAGAACAAACAGTGTGATTTTAAATTGCCAGTCATGATTAGTATAACTATTAACTCTACTCCCGCTTCGTCACTTTTAAATGGCAATCATTGTCAATGCAATCCAATTGGAGATTGTCACACTTTAATCTTAAATGTATTGTAAAGTGTATACAATAGATAGAACACCTAAGGCTGATTTTTTTTTACACAGCATTTGAATGAAGTCTGTGGATGTGGTTTGTGCTGAATTAATTTCAGAAGTGTTTGCAGAGGAAGATGAATGAGAAGAGGAGGAATTAAAATGCTGAGCAGGAGCCTGTAGAGTAATTCTGATGCTGGAAGAGTAAAGCAGATAAAGGCCGGGTATCAGGGAGAGGAGAGTGTTGGAGTAATAATGTTTTCTTCATGCTGATGGAGAATTATTATCCTTATCCGTGTGTCTCTCACAGACTCTCCTGCTCTTCAGTCTGCTCTTTTCATGGTGTGTTTTAGATCTGGTTCTCTCTGTGGTGAGAACTGATCTGACCACTATTATCAAAGTTTTACCTTTGTCTGATAGTGAAGAAGCATTTTAATAATTTGTGAAATCAGCTTTGTAACTCACAATTCTGACTTTATAACTCTGTTGAGTTTATATCTTGCAATTCTGACTTTATAACTCTTAATTGAATTTATATTTTGCAATTCTGACTTTATAACTCAAAATTTTGCCTTTGTAACTTGCAATTCTGACTTTATAACTCACAATTCTGATTTTATAACTCGCAATTCTGACTTTAAATCTCACAATTGAGTTTAAATCTCGCAATTCTGACTTTATAACTCACAATTTTGCCTTTGTAACTCGCAATTCTGACTTTAAATCTCGCAATTGAGTTTAAATCTCGCAATTCTGACTTTATAACTCACAGTTGAGTTTAAATCTCACAATTCTGACTTTATAACTCAAAATTTTGCCTTTATAACTCACAATTTTGCCTTTATAGCTCACGATTCTGACTTTATAACTCGCAATTGTTTAAATATCGCAATTCTGACTTTATAACTCGTAATTCTGACTTTATAACTCACAATTTTGCCTTTGTAACTCGCAATTCTGACTTTATAACTCACAATTCTGATTTCATAACTCGCAATTCTGACTTTAAATCTCACAATTGAGTTTAAATCTCACAATTCTGACTTTATAACTCATAATTCTGACATAACTCGCAATAGCGAGTTTATATCGCACGATTTTGAAAAAAAAAAAATCAGAATTGTGAGAAAAAAAGTCACAGTTATACCTTTATTTTTATTCGGTGGCAGAAACAAGCTTCCATATCAAATAATTTGCAAACAAGCATAAAGTTATACTAGTATTAACTGTCTGTCTGTCATTCTGTCATTCTTTCTAAATATTGTTCTTTCAATCTATTATCAATACAATGTTCAGTGGTTCTTTATATCATTCAAACATTTTATCAATTCTATCACTCTGTCGTATGTTCTATCATTCTCTCTGTTTTGTTTTTTCACTGGTTCTAACATTCTCTTGTTCTTTCTAAAAATCATTCTTTCTAATGTTCTATTGTTCTTTCATTCTCTCTCATTCTAACATTTATTGTTCTTTCTATCATTCTAAGGTTGTTCTATCTTACTCTTTCTATTGTTCTAATGTACTTTCTATCTAATATTCTGTCACTGTCTTGTTCTTTTTGTCATTCTGTCTGTTTTTGTTTTTTATTCTCTATTCTTTCTCTGTTTCTAACATTTAATAGATGTTTCTATATAGCATTCTGTCTAATGTTCTGCCATTCTTTCTCTGATTGTAACTTTCTATCTAGCTATCTATCTATCTATCTATCTATCTATCTATCTATCTATCTATCTATCTATCTATCTATCTATCTATCTATCTATCTATCTATCTATCTATCTATCTATCTATCTATCTATCTATCTATCTATCTATCTATCTATCTATCTATCTGTCTATCTGTCTGTCTGTCTGTCTGTCTGTCTGTCTGTCTGTCTGTCTGTCTGTCTGTCTCTCTCTCTGTCTGTCTCTCTCTCTGTCTGTCTCTCTCTCTGTCTGTCTCTCTCTCTGTCTGTCTCTCTGTCTGTCCAGCTTTCACTGTTTCATTCTATCAGTTTCATTGTGTTCTTGAGTGCCATCAGAGTGGTTCATGTGTCATGTAGTCTGAAGGAGTTTTCTGTCCTGTTTCTGACAGAAACCTGCTTGTACATCAGGATCTGTCTATCACTAAAGTACCATGTCATCACTTCTGTCACACTCTCCAGGATTTAAACTCTGAGAATTGTGAGGAATATGTACCAGAATGAACTGCTTTTCAGGTCGTTGTACTGTCAAATGGGGTCATTTTTTGAGTTTTTATATACACATTTTTTAAATCACTTTTAATCTTTATTTTCAGGTCCTATAGCAAAGACTGTTTGAGAACCTAGTCAGAGAGAGGGTGGAACATTTTCATGAAGAACTAATTTATAACTGTATTAGTAACCTTGACAAACTTTTATATGTGCAATTAAAATGTTTTATGTCACCAATGCCAGTTGAATAAAAATGCGCAAAGTAATTCAGAAAGTTTTCCATGCTGTATGTTTTCGGATCACAAACTTCTCAGAAATGTTTAAATTCCCTAGAAATGTCCTGGTCAGTGTCTTGTTTGTCACCTCTATTTAACACATGAGACAGCAGAACTCTGTGTATCCTAGCAACTGAGTTTCAAGCCCGGCTGTACCGTGGTGAATTATGGTCACTGCTCAGCTGTTTATAAAGCCGACTCGCCCGTCTACACGCTGTTTTTAGCATTCACTCGCACAGAATAATGAATTATTGAATATTTGCGTCCCCAACAAATTAGTGTGGAGAGCTTGAGCGGTGGGTCTCGCTTCTTTTCTTCCTCTCCTCTGCTCTTGGGTTTGAGTTTTATGGCATTTAACTGTTATTTTGAATGTTTTAATTGTACACAGAGGCTATTTACAGACTAGTATATATGAAAATTAGTTTAACGCAGACAGGCTTTTTTTTGTTATTGAAAGTTTTAACTGTTGAATATCTTTCAAAGATTTCATGATTTGGAAGCTCTCATCTTGGCAGCTTGGGAACATAAAGCGTGACTGTTTTTTCTGTTTGGTGATTCACAGAAATTGGGAGATAATCATAAAAAAGGTTAAAAAAGATTCCCCGTAAATCATGTAAAGCTAGCCAATCTGAGATTATGATTTTGGAAAGCTCTATTATTATGCGCAGTATGCTTCAGATGATCCATGAGCGGTCTGTCATCATTGCCTCCTGAAACCGAGACTGTATGAAATTGCTGTTTATATGCTAATATGTTTGGAAAATCACAATTAAATCTAGAGAAAATCACTAGGAAAAAAAATGCCATGCCTTATTTTTGTGTTCTTAACTTTGTTCCACGGGTTTATAGCCTTATTAGCCACATGCTAATTGTGAATTTTGCCTTTTGCGGAGACTTTGGCGGTTAAACTTGTGCTTTGAGATCCCCAGGCTCCAAAAAACAGATTGTAGCGTTGGCAGGCGTGTGTGTTCAGGATGTACGTAGTCTGCTGTTCTGATCCGTCCAGGACCGCTGCCAGGAAGAAGCCCTCCAGGATGACGGCTCACAGGCCTGGGAGCGTAGTTGTTGTGGAACGGGGTTTAACATCTGTCTGGGTTGTTTATTTCCAACCCTGTTGTTCTGAAGAGAGGATCATGGCTCTCGAGAGACAGTTGGAATAGATAACCGCTGGGGGAAGAGCAGACATTGAGAATTAAAATGCTAAAACTGTTGATACAGCAACATGGGTTTAGTCCAGTTTAATATTTGCTCACTTCCATGTACTTGTCAGTGTAACTGTTACCATAATTAGTGTTATTTGGCCACTTTTAACCCCTTAAGCCTGAAGTGTACTGCCAAAAAAACAAAAACAAAAAAATGACTTTATTCAACAATATCTTCTCTTCTGTTATTCTCATACGTTGTTTACGTCCAGCGCTTCCAGGTTCTATGTCAGAACGCCAACTCATTATTGGCCGGCTCCTGCATGAGCATCACTTGATCAGCTTTGGCCAATACTGAGCCCGCATTCAGTCGTAGAGCCTGGAAGCGCTGAACGTAAACAGCGTTGACTAAAGTTGTTATTTTTGTTTTGTTTTTGCGCACAAAAAGTATTCTCATCACTTCAAAACATTAAGATTGAACCACTGCAGTCACTTTAATCATTTTAACAATGTCTTTAGTACCTTTCTGGACCTTGAAAGTGGTGGTTAAAGGATTAGTTCACTTTCAAATAAAAAAAAAAATTCCTGATAATTTACTCACCCTCATGTCATCCAAGATGTCCATGTCCTTCTTTCTTCATTCAAAAAGAAATTGAGTTTTTTGATGAAAACATTCCAGGATTTTTCTCCATATAGTGGACTTCAATGGAGTCCAAACGGTTGAAGATCAAAATTACAGCTTCATTGCAGCTTCAAAACGTTCTACACAATCCCAGACGAGGAATAAGGGTCTTATCTAGAGAAACCATCGCTCATTTTTTTTTTATGTATTTTTTTAGAGATGGTTTTTCTATATAAGACTCTTATTCCTTGTCTGGGATCATGTAGAGTTTTGAAGCGGCACTGAAACTGTAATTTTGACCTTCAACCGTTTGGTGCCCATTAAAGTCCACTATATGGAGAAAAATCCTGGAATGTTTTCATCAAAAACCGAAAGAAGGACATGGACATCTTGGATGACATGGGGGTGAGTAAATTATCAGGAAAATTTAATTTGAAAGTGAACTAATCCTTTAAATTGCTGTCTATGAACGAGTCATATACCTCTCGGATTTCATCAAAAGTATCTTAATTTGTGTCCCGAAGATAAACGAAGGGTGTGGAACGACATGAGGGTGAGGAATTAATGACATAATTTTCATTTTTGGATGAACTAACCCTTTAACATGACAGACAGCAGCAGGTTTATTAGGCTGCTGTCACTTTAAGAGCTTATGCACGGATACAGTATATGGTTACACAACATGTGCTGTCTTTCTCAACTATTTCCATTCACAAACTGACTGTGTTTACCTGAATACTCCTCAAGACAGGCATTTTGACCTAATGTTGTGTGTATTTGACCTTTTAAGTGCAATACGCCATGAAAACCAATTCATTTTGGTACTCGTGAGCTGTTTGAGATGCACTCAACTTATGTAGATCATTGGTACTTGTGCTTGTGGTGTGAGCGAGAAACCTGCAAGAATGAGTAAAATAGTATTCGACTGGAGCGAATGAGACGAGTGAGTGACAGAAGGCGGGTGTGTGTCAAACTGTATTTCGCAGTTGGAGAGAAAAGAGAGTGAGACCGCATAGCTGGTGTCTGTGTATTGATACTACAGAAAAGGAGTATCGGAACCATTGCAGATATTTTAGTATCGATACATAATGAAATATCGATATTTTTGACAACATTAATTGTGAAATAATATTGCAATTTAAAATAGACATTTTCTATTTTGATTTATTATAAAATGTAATTTATTCCTGTGATCAAAGCTGAATTTTCAGCATCATTACTCCAGTCTTCAGACTCACATGATCCTTCAGAAATCATTCTAATATGCTGATTTGCTGCTCAGGAAACATATATTATTATTATCAATGTTGAAAACAGTTGTGCTGCTTCATATACATATTTTTTTTTTATTCAGCATCATTGCTCATTAAAAGTAATAATTTCTTTAAAAACAAAACAAAACAAATCTTACTGACCCCACACTTTTGAACACTAGTGTGTATATACAGTAGTAATAAAGTAAGAATTAATTCCTCCTTTTGTTTGCACATTCTAAATGCATTATGCAAAGCATGAATTATGCCATGATGAATACAAAATGTACATGATTTTTAATTAAATCTCATTGACCAACATATTTCCATCTGATATAACAGCACAATTCTGATTGAGTTGCATTGTGAATCTGATGCATTCTATAATACGCCTGATTTACATGGAAATAAGGTGTGTGTAACCAAAAAAGAATAATTTAAATATGCAGTTAATATTAAATAGAAACTTATACAGGTTATGTTGGACTGCAGGTGGAATGTTAACAATGTACATTTTACTCTCCTTTATATTCTATATGTTTTCAGAGATATTTAAGATTCCCTGCCCCATAAACTGGTTGGTCGGTTTGGTCGGCACATCTGGTTTATTAGCGTTCATTCTGACCTGGTCAACCCCTTCATCAGGCCTCAGACAAACAGGTGGCAGGTGTTAATACGAGTCAGTGGGTTGATTTTGAAGTGTTTTCCCGTTGAATCTCTCATGACCGTCATTATAATGTAGCCCCTTATTCATGCGTTTTTCGGTCTTTCATGTGGAAATGAAAATCAAAGCTTTGATTCATAAGGATCATGTGTCTGTAGGGCAGATGCCTCATTTCAACGCTCACAGACGGGTTTTCAGCAGTAATTTGACTTTGTTATTTGGCCTCTGTCTATTATTCATTCTCAGGGAGGTTTGGGAGCTTTTAGCATCTGAATAACGCTTTGAACAGGCGTTTCTTGTGTCTTTACACACCGGGAGACGAGAAGAACAGAGAGCGAGCGAGTCTAAGATTCTCGTTACGCACCGGAATCAAACTCTTGATTTTGCTTCTCCTTAGGCGGCAAGTTTAGAAAAAAACATTGAGAACAGGTAAACAGATCCTGAACTAAATAACACACTGGCAGCACAGGTTGAATGATTGCTATAAGTTATGTATTGTTGCAAATACATGTCCAAAAGCATGGGAGTATTTATTTATTTATTAAGTTGTTTTCGTTTTTGCTGACAAATCCAAATGCCTGCTGGTGATTTATTCACATTTTGTCACCTCATCTACAATTTTTTGTGCCTTAATGTTTTTTTTTATTTATTTTTTTTATTTAATTTTATTTTTATTTTTTTTATTTTTTTTTTGTTTTGTTTTTATATTATTTGTTTCATCTTTTTAGTTTTGTTTAATATTATTTTAGTATTGTTTTTAGTTTTGTTTTAACATTCAGTTTGATTTTTTGATCTCATTTTAGTTTCCTTTTGTAAATATTTTATATAATTTTATTTGTTTAGTTTTAATACTATTTTATATATTTTAATAATAAATGTTTATTTTGATATTAATTAATTTTTTATTTGTTTAAATGGTTAGCATTCAGAAAGTAAATCTTGACTTTCATAATAATGTCACCTCTATAATGATCATTTAATTTATTTGTTTATAAGTCTTGCAACAGAAGAAAAAATATAATAAATAATAACTTGAAAAAATAATAAATAAATAATTAATAAATATCCATTTTAGCACTTAAATATTTCTTATTTCTTAAGCTGGAGTTCTTTCTTTCTTTCTTTCTTTCTTTCTTTCTTTCTTTCTTTCTTTCTTTCTTTCTTTCTCATTATTTAAAAAAAAAATAATAATAATCATTGTTTGTCTCTGACCAAATATTTCTCTTTTTTTTTTTTTCTTCTTTTCTGTATTACAGAGAAGTTGTTTGGTGAGTTTGTTAGCTGGGACCTGCAGGACGCTCTGTCCCACCTGCCTCTTAAATCCGGACAATCTGTCTCCATCCCTGTCAACATATCCACCAAACTGGACTTTTCCGGTCAGGAGAACCTGTTACACGACCTGAACGACGGTAAAGATCCACACAAACACACAAACTCACATATGCTGACATGCGAAAACAACATCATTTGGGTCTGTTCTGGTTTGTCCCGTCCAATTTGCGCTCAATTTCTGCAAGTACATCACCAGAGCCATCACACTATAATCAAAATGGGCCTGATTGCTCTCTGATAGAGAGAAAGGCAGTATTCACTTTGCCCTGTTATGGTAGATCAGATCCAAGGGAGGTGATTTGAAATGGTGTCTGTACCATCTCATTTCTCATTCAACAGAGACATTGCTTGAGCTGCCGTCTCTCTTCTGTATTACCCTCTCTCTGTCCTCTCTGCCCTCTCTAGTTCCTCTCTGGATTCATATCTATTTCCTCTTCACATCTTATTCCTTCCTGGCTATATTACACTTATACCTCCTTTCTTTCTGTCTCACCTCTGTTTAATGCCCCTCTCATGCTCGCTGAGAAGGAAAAATCACCATTATCTGAAGTTGTAGACAGCAGTGAGATGAAATGGGGAGAACATTTAGGTAACACTTTACTTAAAACATTTATAAAAAGATTTGAATGCATTAATTATGCCTTGTAATGCATCTTGTATTGCATTGTATGGTCTCATGAATAATTGTAACCACAGTTATAATACATTATCTATTCAATGAACACATGCGTAAAATGCATTAAAACATGACAAACAACAAATTTCAGAATGCATTTTAACTTTGGTTACAATTATTTATGGAAAGATAATAATGCATTATATTATGAATATATTAATGAAGCATTAAAAATAAAGTCTTTAAGTAAAGTGTTACCCAAATTTGCTTAATGTCATAATCATACTTTTTTTTTCTTTAGTACCCCAATCATCATTCACATGTGCACTATAACATTGAAAAGTTTGGCAGCAGTAAGATTTTTATTTTTATTTTTTGAATGAAATTAATACTTTTATTCAACTAGGTTGCATTAAATTGATCAAAAGTGACAGTAAAGGCACTTATATTTAAAATATATGCTGTTCTTTTAAACTTTCTATTCATTAAACAATCCTGAAAATATATATCAGTTTCCACAAACTGCTTTCAACATTGATAATAATCAGAAATGTTTCTTGTACATCAAATCAGCATATTAGAATAATTTCTGATAATGTGACATTGAAGACTGGAGTAAATTAAATTTTGATCACAGGAATAAATTACATTTTAGAATATATTAACCAAAAATAGTTTTTTCAAACTGTAATAATATTTCAAAATATTACTGTTTTGCGTAGGGATGCACAATATATTGGCCACCATGTTGGTATCGGCCGATATACAGTATGTTCATTTTTTTCAATTCTATCGTTATCGGCCCCCTAAGAAAATTTGTCCGATATATTAAAGCAGATTAAATAATGGATTATTTCCTTCAGCTGACACACTTCAGATGCGCACTGTCCACCATTATGGTTTTGAATAGCTTGAAATATGATTGAAATCACTTCAAAACTGAAAAATACAGTTAAGTGCAATGTATAGCGCAAGTCTGTCATATAAGGTACATAATATTATAATGAAAACATTGTAAATGTGTGCTTGGGACATGACTTTTTATGGGGAGACTTTTGTTTTTGTAATCAAGCTCTCAAAAATTATATATATATATATATTTTTTATTTTTTTATTTATTTATTTATTTATTTATTTTTATTTTTTTTTGTAGATTTATTTGAATAAATGGACTTAAAAGGGAAAAAAGTTAAACTTTTATCTCAAAAGATGAAGGTTAATTCTCAATATGACCTCCAAAATTTCTCATCCAATTCTTTCAGGATCAAATGATCTGCTATCCACATCAATTTCACAGCTTTTTATTCTACTGCATGTGAACAGTTGACTATTTTTGTCTATTTTTACATTTTTTGAGAATAAAGTTGATATGCCATTGAAATGTATTTGCAACCTCTGCTGAGCTGTGAAAGAGCAAGCTCTGAGAATTGGAAACGTTCTCCAGGTTCTCTTTGTCTCATTGTATGCACATCTCAATAATAATGAGACACGAGGAGAGCAGACTGTTGCAGACGAGTGGCGGTGTGCGTCTGTCTGCTACGTTTCTGCTTGAATTACAAACAGGTGCAAGATGAACAGCCTCCTTCCTCTCTCCTCTCCGGGGTCTCTCCTCTGATGCACTAAAATGTTTTAATTATTGTTGAAGTAATAATTTCTCTGAATTATGCTGATAAGACAGCTTAAATCCCGTTCTATTAGCGCAGCGTGTAGAGGGCAGTGAATTGTAAACATTGCTGATGTTATCGCAGGTTATAATACATTATTGCTGTTATTTAGTGGTGATATTAGCACTGTTTGACATTAGTTTTCTCATCATGGTGGTTTTAACTGTATAAACAATTAAAACAAGTCATTCAAATTTTTAAGTGTTTGATGTGGCATTTCCTTATCTTTGATTGGCTCCTCATCCTTCTCTCCATTGTGATGTCATAATGAAATGCAAGACTTCCCCTGTGTTGCATATTTTGCGTGAAGTGGCTTACATGCTGTTTTAGCATGATGGATGTGATCAGGGATGTGATTTTTCCATATTTATACAAATTTTCAGAACTGAAATATGACCGATTTAAAAATGCAACATGCGGCAACCATTGTTTATGAATCTCTTGTCAACAGATTTAGGGTCTCCCAGCGGTTTTCTGACAAAATAAAAGCTCTACAGTTTAGCATACGAAATACAACCATAAATATTAATCTTGTAGTTGTACTGTTATTCTATAAAATAATAATAATAATAATTATTATTATTATTATTATTATTATGAATTAAAACTATTGTAGTGTAAAATGAAAAATTTGTATTACAGTCTATACATTTCTTCATTATGTTTGTATGTATGTATGTTTATTTATATATATATATATATATATATATATATATAATATACATACTAGGGCTGTCAATCAATTAAACATTTTAATCTAATTAATGACATACTCTGTGATTAATCTAAATTAATCGCATACATAATTTTTGCTGTGAAATTATTAAATATTTCAATTCAAATTAATCAATGCAGGGTCTTTCCTGGATCAAAAATGGTCTTCGGTGGTGACAGACATGGTCATCCACACAAACAGTAAAAAGTGCCCTACCCATGTGATCTGCGAGCCTGATACTGACAATAAAGTACCTGTCACTCTCAATGTAATAATTCTTTCTTGCCCTCTTTGCAAAAAAAAAAAAAAAAGGTGATTTTATAGCTTTGTAAGAGATGCTTTTGTGCTAAACCTGAAAATTATTAAAAAGTAGCATTTAGAAGTTATATGAACTAATAATATAATTTTCTACCATATACAATTGAATGCACCTAGCTAACAACAACTTGCTTTGTTCTGGTTTCACCTCACTCCAGTCTAAACTAACTGATTTTATAGGTAGGACTAATTTACTACACATTGTCATTTAAATAACCTGAAAATATTGTGGATTATTAAGGCTAATTTTACTAACCACTCTTGCTAAATGGGGTAAGCACACTTATGTTCCCATTTCAGAGTTGTTCGAGTAAATTATTCATTATAGACCATGTGGACAGATCAGTTGTTGTCATGATTAATCAAAATGAATCTGTTCAAATGAGTCATTAGGTCACGAATCGGACATTAGCAAACGTTGACGCGTTGCGTGCAAATCGCGACTGTTATTAGGACATCGTAAAAGATTTGTGTATATATGTGTATATATATGTATGTGTATATATGTGTATATATATTTTTTTGTTTATATATATATATATATATGTATGTGTATATATATATATATGTATGTATGTATAATATATATATATATATGTATATATATATATATATATATATGTAAATATGTATGTGTATATATATATATATATATATATATATATATGTATATATGTATATATGTATATATATATAATATATATATTATGTATATATGTATATATATATATATATATATATATATATATATGTATATATGTATATGTGTACATATGTGTATATATATATATAATATTTTGTTATTATTGTATGTTATTAATAATAATAATATTGTATAATATATGTAGTAATATTTTGATATATTTATAACAATAAAAAACATTTCATTATTATTATTATTGTATATCATTATTTAATAGTAATAATACGTGTAATATAATAATAAAAAGTCATATTGAATGTGGAAAAAAAAAACTTTTTTTTTTTTTTTTTTTTACAGGTCTAATGAATATATTTGTCATTAACTCTATAACCAGCCAGCCAATAACCAACCAATTAAAAAAGTAAATGAGTTAGAATGATTCAGATAATGAATGAGTTCACTCAAACTGATTCATAAAAAAAAAGTCTTATGCAGAACATAACATAACTCTTTAACATAAGTCTTTCAGTTCTTGTTCTTTGCCCCTTTTATGTTTCCATCTCTTTCTCAGTGTCTGTCTCCATCTCTCCTGTCAACATAACTCATGCTGGGATGGTGGTGATGTCATCACTGTGATGCAATGCTCTGTCTGCCTCTCCGGAGGCCGTTGGGTTCAATCCGTACGAGAGTTTCTTTAATACGCTGCTCGCTTCGTTCGTTCGTTCATTCACCCGTCCTCTATAAATCGTCTCCCCATCAGACCACGAGGGCCAGACAGTCAGACTAAACACATTAGTGCCTGAATGTTAAAATGTCAGCGCAAGAACAACATAATGAGAGAGGAGAGCGGCTCCATTAAACTGGACAGCTCCCCCCACTGAGAGCTCGCTGGAGGTAAACGTTTACCCTTCATGCGGGACGTCAGCCGACCGCTGAGCCCTGGTGTGGATGATGTCACGCCGTCACGTAGGGATGAACTCGCTAGCCTCATTGGGTAACGCTTGGCTATTGCTGAGCACCACATTTTGAGGGTTCAATGCGAAGCGGCCCGCTGCGTTTTACTTAAGCAAGGAAATAAATGACGTCTGTTAATCATTGGCTGCTCAGGACGTACATTAGGTGGATCGTTTGAGTTGATATTGAGCTCATTTACCTCCTGTAGAGACTTTTTTTTTGTTTATTTCACTTACATGCTTTGAAAGGGTAAAATCAAGATATGACAGAAAAAGAATCAAGACTGCAATGCTAGTACACTGTTGATTACATTTTTGATGTAACCTGTCTATCATCACACTCCTATTTCACTCTCTAGCCTCACCCTTACACTCTGTCTTGTTATTTTCCTTGCCTCGCCCTCCTCTGCTCTTAAGCTCATTTGAGATTCGTATTGCATGTACTCTGCAGAACTGATAACTGGTGATATAAAGGGATAAATAGACATGCATAAATCCCATAACAGATCTAGGCAGGTGGAGCTGGGGGAGGTGGAGGGTTTCAGAGGAACTCTTGATAGCTTACAGCAATGAACCAGACTATTTAAATGTTGATCAAGCAATCTCACTGGCTGCAGGATCAGCAGAGACAAATAAACGTGTGCCATGCAGTGATGACGTGATTGCTTGCTCTAAGCCTGCGCCTTCTAGAGTTTCATATTTATCTTAGCTCCACCCTCTCTGATCACGTGTTGCTCTCTTAGCTCTGCCCTCCTTTTACCTCATGTCACTCTGTTAGCTCTGACCTAGTGTCTGGGCGTCTGAGACTTGTAAAGTTAGCAGGAGACATTACGACATATCGTGTCAGACACTCTTGAAGGAAAGTGATGTCATTTCAGATGCCATGGGAGTCGTAATGAGGACCGTAAGTTGTCTGTGTCAGGTGATTGAACAAGCTCTTCTTCCCTTTCGGGTTGTAAAACACACATACTGACCAGATCTCTCCTGATGTGTGCTTCTGTGTACAGTTCTCTTTTACTAAGCAGCAGAGGGACAGCATTTGAAAGATGACTGTGGCTCAGGTGAAAATCACATGCTATTCTAAAGAAATGCGTTTCTATTAGAATAGTGATGAGCCGCATTTCCATACGTGCACTTTTCACCTGGCGTCTCTTCCGCTCTTCTTCCTCTGTTGAATGTCAGAATCCATCTGAGTGTATTGAAACATCTGCGTGAGATACAGAGAGCAATTTGTGCACGACAAACGCTGCAATTTACCCTCATTATTCTCCCTCAGACAGAGTCAAAGCAGGTCAAATCCAGAAATGTCACCACAACAGAAAGACCTTCATTAGAGCAATGGCTCTGTGTGGCAGGCAATGCAACCTACATGTTTCAGTATAGCTTTTATTCATGCTTTTATGCTTTTAAATGCTTTTATTTAAACTTTTATTTATTAGTTGTTGTTTTGTTTTTTTTTTGCAACCTTTTGACTATAATGTATTAGTGCTGGGCAGTATACCGGTTCATACCGAATACCAGTATTTATTTTTGTTATGATATAAATTTTGATGATACCGCAATACCGGTATGTGTCGCTTAACCAACGTTCGAAACGCAGCGCAGCCCATCACGGTTTAAGAGCGTCCCGTTTCACTGTTGCACTGTAGTGAGAGCACAGCTGAGATTGCATCACAGCCTATGGTAAGTCCGAAATCACCCCCTAAAGCCTCATTCACTATTCCCTACATTATCCACTTATATTGTTCACTTGAAAGAGTGAATGAAAATGAGTGAGTGACTTCGGACAGCCGTTGTGTTTAACGTTACGTCAGCTGTACACTCGTTATTGTGGTTCAATGTGAGATTGAATGAGTGCACTCAATAACGTCCACTATGGTTTCGGACACCACTACAAATGGCTGTCCCCTCAAATAATGCCCTATTAGAGGTTATAGGGGGCGATTTCGGATTCAGCCCTTGATTACAGCGAAGAATTCAAACTACACGCGGCGCGCGAAAGAGAGAGCGGTTTCTGCGCAGAGCGCCGTGATGAGATTAACAACGTTCTCCACATGGATCATATTATATAGACGGAAGCAAGGTTTTTTATGGACCTATTTCATATACTCTAGTTCTCTAAACCTGAACCAGCAGCATGTATGTGCACATATTTCATCACGTCTTCTTCAAATGAAATGTAACGTTATGCAAAGGTCACTGAACTGTACGTTTGATCACGGCCGCGATGACACGATGGGTTATTTTGGCGCACAGAAGACGATGTAAGTTAATAAATAGACTGACAATTCAAAGAATGGGCAAAAATTTAACTGCTTTATTCTTTCTGTGTTAAAGTTACGTGTGTCATTTGTTTAGAGACTGTAGTGCTCTTAAATGGACTGAAAATATCCTTAGACGGTTTAAATGTTCTTCCGCGTCTTTCTCTCATTTTGGCAGTTTGTTGTTGTATAGGGTTAGATTTTTGTAATGCTTAAGGTGCCCTCAACTTTTTTTTTTTTTTTTTTTTTTTCTCTATCTCCATGGTCATATTTTAATATTCATGTGTCGAGTGTGTTGCAGGTCTGTGTTTTATTGGTTGTTGTCTCCCCACAGCATCATTTTGTGAGGCTTTGTAAACCTGTATTAACTCTAGTGTGGAATTTTTCTACAATATTCACTCATCATGACAGTAAAACGGGGCATTCTAGTCAATCTACTGCAGTATTTCCTCTCTCAATCAGTAGAAAATGTGGTTAACGTCTGGTCATGCATAGGGGAAAAAAATACCGTCATATACCGTGAAACCGATATAATTTTGAAAAATACCGTGATATATATTTTTGGTCATACCGCCCAGCACTATAATGTATTTTCCAAGTGATAAAAGACAATTAAAGGGATAGTTCACCCTAAAACGGAAATTCTGTCATCATTTACTCACCCTCAAGTAGTTCCAAACCTGTATAAATTTCTTTGTTCTGCTGAACACAATGGAAGATTTTTGGAACAATGTCAGGAACCAAACAGATCTATCATAGTTTTTATTTTTCCTACTATTGTAGTAAATTGAGAGTGAGATCTGTTTGGTATTTAACTTACGGAAAGTAAGTATATATATTTGTATTCGTATTCAACTTACGAAAACAACTTACAAAAAAGCGCAACTTAAGTTGAATATGGAAGGCTGTCTGGCGGAAGCTAGATATTTTATTTCATAACTTGTTAAATATGGATTTTTTTTTTTTTTTTTTTACACAAACGCATCGCTTTGCTTCAGAAGGCCTTTATTAACCCCCCGAGCCGTGTGGAGTACGTTTATGATGGATGGATGTGGATGGATGCACTTTCTTGAGCTTCATACTCATTGGTTCCATTTACTGCCATTATAAAGCTCGGATGCTTCAGGATATTTATCAATATAACTCCGATTGTGTTCATCAGAAAGAAGAAGGTTATATACACCTAGGGTAGCTTGAGGGTGAGTAAAGCTTGGGGTAATTTTAATTTTAAAGTGAACTAATCCTTCAGAACTCTCAAAACGATACTGACACAATCTATAAGAAATGTATTGTCCAAATAACATGGTAAAATCATCACAATGTTGCTTAATTATACATAAGCAGAAAAACAATTGCAGATATATCATGAATATGTCATATATCAGCCATCCCTACAGCAGCTGATGTTGCACATTTGCGTTCTTCAGTTTTGTGTTTTTGTGTTCTTGCAGGCTTTCAGGCCATTCCTGCAGTCGGCACTGTTTAAGACTCTGTTGATGAAAGTTTCATTCGTCATATTTATGTCCCGTTTCTAAAAATAACCGAGGATGTTACTTGCTTGAATGAATTTGTGTGTGCGTTTATAAGTTTATTCCATTATCCGTATGTGCTGGAGAGATAAAATGTATCCACCTGAGTGTGTTCCAGAGATCCACTGCAGCAGACGTACTCCGTCGCCTTATTTATTACCAAGCTTTTCCACCTCATCATATTTCAAACTGTCACGTTATGGATTTTAATTTTATTTCGAGCACTAAACACCGGACAAACAGATGCGCTGAGAGATAGAAAGGTGGATGGAGAGAGAGGTGGAGAGGAACGCATTTGAGCAATGTTCACAGCCTCTGAATGTGAGGAATTATGGCTGTATAATAATTCCCCTCTTCACATAAGTCATAGAAGATAGTGATCTCTCTTTCCACTTCCCCTTCTGCCTCCTCGCTCTGTGTTTCTCAGGCCTCTCTGGCTGCTGTGTTCATGTGTGCCGTATGTTTAATGGATATTGTTGTGTGGTTTCAGATGGTATCAGTGTAACAGGTCTGCCTGTCTCCAGCCCGCTGCGGCAGGTCCTAAAGCCACGCTCCGAAAATAAACCAGTCGGCACTGACGCCAACAAGAACGAATACAATCACGTCAAGGTAGGAATTCTATCCTCTAGCTATGCACGCTTTATTTTTCTGCCCACGCTCTGCTGTAGAGCTATATCATACTTCATTACTGTAGGACACATGTTAGTGTACTAGGTAGGTGTGAGGATGTTTTGATGGTTACTTGGGTTCTAATTGTGACATCACACTGAAATGCTCCACCCACATTCAAGTCTTATAGACCCTTTTACAGCCCACGTGATCAAATAGTTGCACGCACATTTTGGCAACGGAAGTGGTGTTGTTGCCTATTGGTTTTAACGTTTTAGCAACTCTGAAAGTTTTTCAGGGCTCTCAAGTGTAACGCACTGAGCGTGACAGTCACTCATTTCGGTCTTTTGTCACGCACTCCCGCCACACATTGTATTTCTCACGCAGAAAAACTATTTTTCATATATTTAATATGCCGCTGCGCCGGGCAAGAATCAAGCGCGTCTCCCCTGGAGTAGCCTGCCAATTATCAGCCAATCAAAAAAAAAAAAAAGAGGCTACACAGTAGCCAATCAGAAAATAGCACTATTGTATCTGGGTAAGATTTAAAGCAACAACCAATGAAAAAAAAACATATCCTGGAATTGTTCACCATCATCCTCGTTCACCCACAGAGGAAAACACTTGAGCTCTGAGCATCACTTTGAGCACAGAATAAGTCATGATCTCCTATTTTAATGTTACAACAAATTCACTTCTTGTTTGACACAAACAATGACAACTTGACTGCTGTTAGAGAATGTTTCCCAGATAATGTCTGAACTTAGTCAACAGTTTTTCACTGAAAACACCTGCTCAGTAGTCTAGACCTAGTTATATTTTCGTTATCACACGATGACTGACATTTTGTCACATTAAACATCTCTCCAAATAGGCTTAATAATTTTATTAGTACTAAATAAATTATAGTGTATTACATCGTCGATGTTATTGGTCACTTTAAAAATCATGTCATGTTGTTGGATATTTGTCATTCTTGCCTGTCTTTAAAACTTGAGAGCCCTGGTTTATGTATATATATCTGGCAACTGTATTTGGCCATCTGCTAACGTCTTCTATCCACTCGACTATCTGATAGCCGGATACCATTTGATATAGTCAACTTTTTAAAATAACTTTATCTGTCTGTGTTGCTTAATCCGCTCGTGAAGCTGTATATAGATATATATATATATGTATATATATATATATATATATATATATATATATATCTATATATATATATATAGATATATATAGATATATATAGATATATAGATATATAGATATATATATATATATATATATATATATATATATAGATATATATAGATATAGATATAGATATAGATATAGATATAGATATATATATATATATAGATATAGATATATATATATATATCACTTTCGGAGTTGCTAACACGTTAGAACCTGTGGGGAACAACACCACTTCCGTTGCCAAAATGCGCGCGTCATCATTGTGTACAAACAGTAAAAGGGTCTATAGAGTGTAATAGTGTCTGCCCACTTCTTCTGTGGTGTTGGTTCCAGAAGTATTTTTTCCATTCATTTCTCTCATAAGGATTTCAGAAAAATCTCAATTGAAGCATTTTAAGTCATGAACCAAGCCAACCAGCTACGAGGAGAATCATAACATTGCAATCTTTGATTTAACGTAAAAAAGTATTTGAAAACTGGACATAAATACAAAAGCACAAGATTGTATACTTAACACCTTTAGTGATAGAAAGAACTACAATCCCATGATGCACTGCAAACAGCATATTTATGTATAACTTACTGTGAGCTACAAGGGTGTACATCGATGGTATTTGCTTCTGTTGAAGTCATCAGCCTGCATTATTTCAACTTAGTTTTAAAATCATCTTTTTTAACAGCAGAATTCATGGTGAAAAACTACATTACCCATGCTGCTGTCCAGAAAATTTCATTAATAAAAGTCGAAACAAGCAAAATGTGCCAAAATAGTTTGTTAGCTCCGCCCACTCCCATGAAGCACCACAAATTATGTAATCCCTACACCCCCGAAATACTTCAATATTTGAATGAATATATATATATATAATATGCATATTTTGCAATAAAATATATATGTGACCCTGGACCACAAAACCAGTCATAAGTCACATATTTGTAGCAATAGCCAACAATACATTGTATGGGCCAAAATTATTGAGTTTTCTTTTTATGCCAAAAATCATTAGGATATTAAAGGTACAATTTGTGATATTTTTTTCCGCTAGAGGTCGCTAGAAGCCTATTAAAAACAAAGGCGTAGTTTGATGACGCCAGGTTTTAGAGCGGAAACTTGGGACATGTGGTCTCCATCTCAACGGACAGTGCAAAAGAATAGGGATTGGAGTCTGGAAGAACTCATGTTCATGGATGCGATTATTAACGTTTAGTATGAAGCAGAGCAGGACCGAGTGTTGCGGGAGCTGAACGAGGAGCTGGAGCGATTGATCAACACACGCCTCACGAGCAGCGGGACTTTTATTATGACACATCCGCCGGCGCCGCTTCCGCTTTTCCGGTCATGAGTTTACGGGAGCTGTCCTTGTCGACAGAACCAGCGGCAGATGGTAAACAGTAATTATGTTCCATAAATAATTAACACAATCCACCATAAAACGTGCAAGAAGTAAATAAGGAACTGCTTGAAGCAAGCTAGTGGTTTGCTGGACGCTAGACACTACTTCCGCATTTGTCCACGACACTGTTGTCATGTGGTTTCTACGTCAGTAAAGGCGGTAACAAAGGTAACTGCGTCATTGACAGGCGACTGCACTGCCCCGTGTCACTGTTTAGAATGGGAATTTTCTCATGATTTACAAGTAGTTGAAAACATTAGAGATATTGTTAGTAATCAGCTGGACAAAATATATCACACTAGCCTAGTGGTTTTTGGATATTTTACTGCAAAAATTTTACATATTGTACCTTTAAGTAAAGATCCTGATCCATGAAGATATTTTGTAAATTTCCTACAGTAAATATATAAAAAATTATTTTATAATATGCATTGCTAAGTACTTTCTTTGGACAACTTTAAAGGTGATTTTTCACAATATTTAGATTTCTTTTCTTCTTTTTTTTATAGTTGTATCTCAGCCAAATATTGTCCTATCCTAAAAAAGTATTCAGCTTTCAGATGTATGAATCTCAATTTAAAAAAAAAAATTTAACCAAAAAATTGGTTAAACAAATTTCAAAACTAAGTTTCTGCATTGTAAATAATGCAGGCTCATGTCTCCAATAGAAGCAAATACCATCGATTAGCAACCTTGTACCTCACAGTAAGTTTGTCTTTGAAGGTTTATAAGTTATTGATAAAAAAATATATTTCCCTATGGAGAAAATGAATGGAGTTTTTACTTCCGGATTAATGTTGCACTATTGTTAATAAGTCTTATCCTAATTCTGCTCTGCATAAGTGTGCACTACATATCAAATTACGTTTTGTTTGGCCCTTTTGTTGAATCACGTTTTTTGTCCTGTATAGCAGTTTTAAAAAAGCAATTGTGATCTTCAGTGACTATCTCTCCCTTTACATCTGTCTGTGGTTTGCAGGCGTGTCTCCAATATGGTCTCTGTGTGTGGTGCTGAGGTTTGTGTGAGTGTGTGTGTGTGTGTGTGTCTCTGTCCATGGTGCTGAAGTTTGTGAGAGTGAGTGTGTGTGTGTGTCTCTGTCCATGGTGCTGCAGTTTGTGAGAGTGAGTGTGTGTGTGTGTCTCTGTCCATGGTGCTGCAGTTTGTTTGTGTGTGAGCGAGGGAGGGAGCGTCCGTCTCTGTCCATGGTGCTGAAGTATGTGTATGAGAGAGCATATGTGTCTGTCCATGGTGCTGAAGTCCATAAGTTCTAGTAGAAGTCAGATTTGCGCTGTTGAAGTAGACTTGTTGGTGATATTTTAGTTTATATGAGCTCTGCTTCATTCTTTTTTTCCTTGAGCAGCTTGAGATTTTCTTTTCTGAGTAGACCAGTGCTCATTTTTCAGTAAATCAGAGGCAAGCTACATTTGCGATCATGTTTATAAATATACAATATGTACACAGACTTTAAGTCACTGTTTTGACTTTTTTGAGATGCTTTGTGGATTTAGATTTTTATTTAATCAGACTTTTGTTTCGTTTGTTTCCTTCTTTCTTTTAATGTTGTTAAAATTTCTTTCATTCATTCATGTTTAGTTTATCTGCTTTCTACTATTATTTTATATAATGAGGGTCAGTGGAAGGGATATAATCAGTCTAATTGGTAATGGAGGAGTGGACCATCATCTGAAGCATTGTTCACACTGACATTAATCTGCAGTTGCATTAAGACTAGAGGTCATTCATTCCCAAAGTTTCTGACAACTTGAGTGCACCTCAAAAAAAGAAATGTATTTCTATTTTTGTCTCATTTCAGGTAAAAATATCTAAACATCCTTAAAACAAGATCAGTTTACTTGACAAGCAATAGAACCTTTTTTTAGAGAAATCTAAATATTTAGACTTAAAATGCACACCAAAGAAAACGCATTTATTTTGTCTCACCCTATTAGCAAATTGTGTCTTTCTTGGTTTAGGCTTAAAGTAATTTTCACTTCAGGAAGCTAATTTGAAGAGGCAAGAAAACTAATTTGTTGTCGAATTAAATTACATGTGATTTCCACCAGCAATTTGCGATCACATTTTTAAAAAGATTTTTGCAGTTAAGCAGCACACCAATAACATCAGGACATCCAGCCTCAGGTTCGCCCAATAGCGAGCGTCATTACAGCGACCCGCTGTCCTCCAGTGACAAAATCACTGTCAGTGTGATCGGGCCATGAGACTGACAATCCATCTACCTCCATCCCTCCTGTCATCACTGCATAATTCAGTGCCGTTTTCAGCACACAGAAAGAGTTTGAGGATGTCGGGGTGAGAGAATACAGATGCATCCTGAATTGAAACAAGATGAACAGGGAAGAAGTAATGAGAGGAGAAAGTGTTGAGTGACAGGTCACATCGACGCTGCAGGATATATCCCAGCCCGAGACACTTCAACTGTTTGAATCCGGACGAACTGAAGGTAATCACTTCTGTTGCCTGACTGACAGCGTCCGACTGCAGCTCACAACAGGAAGTGTCTTCACTCACTTCCCCTCTCCTAACCCTATCAACACTGTCCACTGAGAGAGAGAGAGAGAGAGAGAGAGAGAGAGAGAGAGATGGTGTCCCGGCCCTCACTATCTTCAAACGGCTTAACAGTGAAGAGAAGTCTGCAGCTCAGCTGTTTCCAGCGCAGTCCTTCCCCTCTGCCTCTCTTTCTCATTGTCCTGGCAGGGACTGTAGGGCGATAAAGGAGAAAAAGAGAATCCTGTCTGCTCTGCTGGGCTTGTCGAGCACAATAATAAATATCGGATTGAGGCTGTTGGAGAGGGAAGATTAGGGTCAGATATCTGAGAGCGTATTTGTATGTTTGAGAAGAGAGAGCGAGCTTTTTTCTTATTATTATCAGTGTTGAAAATAGTTGTGCTTTTTAATATTATTGTGGAAACCATGATACATTTTTTTTTTTTTTTTTTTTTTTTTTAGGATTCATTGATGAATATTTGAAAAGAACACCATTTATTTGAAATAGAACTATTTTGTAACATTATAAAAAAACTAAAAAAAACTTATAGACCCTAACATTTGAACAATAGTGTTTGCTTAACTGCATCACTATTTTTTTACATTGATGTTGTGAGAAATTGACAGTATTATTACTGTTATACTAATTTACACATAACAATTTAGCATTTTTATTTTTGTCTTTATCATTTATTTTTGCTACTTTTAAAATATCTACAGTATGTATAGATTTTATAGTTTTACCATTGTCCCAGATTTTCAGTATTAAACTAGAAATTTGTCATAACAATATACATTTTTAAATTAAAAAATTATTATCTACACAAATAGTTAAATAATCATCAACCATTTCATATATATTAGTGCTGTCAAATGATTAATCGTGATTAATCACATCCAAAAATTCTATGTTTACATAATATATGTTTGTGTGCTGTTTATTTATTATGTATATATAAATACACACATATACATGTATTTATATAAGAAATATTTGCATTTGAATTACATGTATATTTATACATTTACAGTATATATAATTTATATCAAATATAATATATATTTTTTTGTTAAATATACACAGGCATGTGTGTGTATTTATATATACAGTGCATCTGTAAAGTATTCACAGCGCTTCACTTCTTTTCACATTTTATGTTACACATTTTATGTTTTATGTTACAGCCTTATTGGGATTAAATTCATTATTTTCCTCAAAATTCTACAAACAATACCCCATAATGACAACGTGAAAGAAGTTTGTTTGAAATCTTTGCAGATTTATTAAAAATAAAAAACAAAAAAATCACATGTACATAAGTATTCACAGCCTTTGCTCAATACTTTGTTGAAGCATTCAGATTCCAAAAATCAAGTACTTGTAATTAGAATAAACTACTTTTTAAAATACTCGTAATCAGACTACAGTTACTTTTTTATGGAATACATGATTATATATTATTTACACAATGGCTGTAAGTTGTTCACAATTTATTGATTCTCATTTTTTATTTTTTTAACGTTTATATTTTTTCATAATAAACCTGCCGGTTATGTACGTTTGTGATTCTTCGAGTTTTTCCAGCGGTAAGGGGGAAATATTGATTAATATAAATGAAATATAGATTAAATATATATGAAATAATAATAATAATAATATAATATATGAAATATAGATTAAATATTTGATGTAGCAGTGATATTGCTGTGAATTGTTTTGAAAACATGTTTGAAAACATATTTTTCAATATTTGTTTTTGTAATGTTGCTGTTTTCTAAATTTACTTAATTTTAAGTAAATATGTTTTAAAATCATAAGATGTGATTTTTTTTTTATTCAGTGTTACTATCAGCAAACACTAACAGGTACATTCGTGTTAGTATTTTGAAGAATTAACTGTCCATACATTGCACATTAAAAAGAATCTGTTGAGGCTCTGATGGTGAATAGAATATATTTGTTGGAATATATTTTTTCTTTGTATCTGGCAAAATAGTACAAGATTATCCTACAATATATGTGAAATCAAAAATAAATAAAAAAAAAAAAAAATATATATATATATATATATATATTCCAAAATTATCATTTTTAAACTAAAAAATGTATTTTATGACAGATTTCCACAGTTTAATACAGAAAACAAACACATAGTAACGTTATTTATGTATATATATATATATATATATATATATATATATATATATATATATATATATATATATATATATATATATATATATATATATATATAAAATATAACATAATAATAATTATTATTATTATTATTATTACTAATATAATTATTATTATTATTATATTTTGTTTATAGTTAGTATACTTGTATATGGAAAACAAAGACAAATGAAGCTCAATAGAAAAATATTTCAAAATATATCTCAGAAAAGTGTGAAAGTAATATTTAATTGGATGTATTTAGGATGCATAAATGCAAGCTATGAAAGGAGTTGACCAGATTATTTAAAAAAAAAAAAAGTAAAAAAAATAAAAAATAAAAAATAAAAAGATTGCCCATAGTTGAAGAAACACACTTACACAAATCCTAACTTACATTTCTTTTAAAGCCATATGTGGCGTTGCATCCACTAAAATAGCTGTTGGATCCAATTCCAGGGATGCCAAATCTGTGTTTGGCTGCTTCCAGCACAAATACCAAAGTACAACCTTCAAATTCAGATCATCCCAGCATTTTAATTTGTTGGAAAGTATTGTTTGATTCACCTGTGTTCTTTTTATACTTTCTATCTCTTTAGATTTACTATCAAAACATAACATGCACAGAATGCCAAATGCATCTGTCTGCTGTCAAGGCATTGAAGAGATGTGAAGAATGCATGCTGATCGCCAAGGGCAATTTCTTCGAAGACAAACGGCAGTGATTCAGTGGATTTGCGTACAGTTGGAATGCATGCCATTCACAAACTAATACACATTCACTGCTCATTGCATGTTTGTTCATTGATTAATTTGGCTGAATTGGTAGTGCTTTTGGGTACCAGTTTTGTGGATGCAGTACACTAGCACTGTTTAACATGCATGTTTAAACTCATTCCGCAGATCTTTCTCCCAAGATCAGCACAATGAAAATTCCTTCTGGGTTTAGACATTAGTTGCAGTTCAGTAGCACAAACCAAGGCAGCTTATTTTTATACCGTTTACAAACTGTACTTGACTCTACATGAATCGTATCCTTGTATTGTGTTTCTCACACGCCTTTCTCTTTCTCTCTATTTTTCCAGGATTTTTCCTCCATCTGTATTTTTCCCAGTATTTTGTCCTTTGGTTTAGAGAAGCTGGTACGTTGTTGTTTCTTCATCCAGATGGTGAAGAAGCATTTTAATAATTTCTCAGATAGCACTGGAGGGAAAGGGAATCTATACGGGTTTTGTTTTAATGCTGATGTGAGTTCAGTTCAGTAGATTAATGACTCGTTTTCAGCCGTCACATGACCCCTGACAGCTCCTGCGTGTGAATGCGTACGCTACAGCACAATGTGCTCGTGATAGATCCTGCGGGGCTCAAACTCTTAAATTAAGCTGTTTGGTTTCGACACGCTCCGCTGAGGTTGTGAGTTTGCAGTCTGTCCGTACGAGCGCACGCACACGCATGTATATTTTATCATTTAGTCTCATGATTAGTTTGTTTACTTGTTTTGTGCATGTAAAGGAAATGAAAAGCACTCTTTTTCCCATCAGCGGCTGATATCCAGAGCTTCTTTATTGAAGATGAGCAGAAACATTAAAAGCAAATGATCATCATTTATGAAGTCTGACATGCCGCTCTGACTATCCATCTTCACACACTCATGATGTGCAGATAGCTGGATGACACTTCTTCAGCTTTGGCTAATGCATCTGCGTTTGTTGTGACACTACACTGATTTGATCACTTCTGATGAAATCAACTCATAATGTCAGAGCTGTTAAAGGTGAATGCAGATTCTAGCTACAAATGTGTTCATTCAGAAATCTGTCTTTCTTTCTGTCTTTCTTTCTGTCTTTCTTTCTGTCTTTCTTTCTTTCTTTCTTTCTTTCTTTCTTTTGTCTGTCTGTCTTTTTTGTCTGTCGGTCTGTGTTTGTCTTTCTTTCCTTCCTTTTTGTCTGTCTGTCTGTCTGTCTTTCCTTTTTGTCTTTCTTTCTGTCTTTCCTTCCTTTTTGTCTGTCTGTCTGTCTGCTGTCTTTTTGTCTGTCTTTACTTCTTTCTTTCTTCCTTCCTTTTTGTCTGTCTGTCTGCTGTCTTTTTGTCTTTCTATCTTTCTTTCTTTCTTTCTTTCTTTCTTTCTTTCTTTCTTTCTTTCTTTCTTTCTTTCTTTCTTTGTCTTTCTTTGTCTTTCTTTTTTTGTCTGTCTGCTGTATTTTTGTCTGTCTGTCTTTACTTCTTTCTTTCTTTCTTTCTTTCTTTCTTTCTTTCGACTGTCTCTCTTGCTTTGTCTGGCTTTCTTTCTGTCTGTGTGTCTTTATTTCCTTTTTGTCTGTCTGTCTTTCTTTCTTTCTTTCTTTCTTTTTTTTGTCTGTCGGTCTGTTTGTCTTTCTTTCCTTTTTTGTCTGTCTGTCTGTCTGCTGTCTTTATGTCTGTCTTTACTTCTTTCTTCCTTCCTTCCTTTTTGTCTGTCTGTCTTTACTACTTTTTGTCTTTCTTTCTTTCTATCTTTCTTTGTCTTTCTTTCTGTCTTTCCTTTTTTGTCTGTCTGTCTGTTTGCTGTCTTTTTGTCTGTCTGTCTTTACTTCTTTTTGTCTTTCTTTCTTTCTTTCTTTCTTTCTTTCTTTCTTTTTTGTCTGTCTGTCTTTCCTTCTTTTTGTCTTTCTGTCTGTCTGCTGTCTGTCTTTATTTCTTTCTTTTTTTGTCTGTCTGTCTTTTTTGTCTGTCAGTCTCTGTCTGTCTGTCTTTCCTTCCTTTTGTCTTTCTGTCTGTCTGTCTGTCTGTCTTTCTTTCCTTCCTTTTTGTCTGTCTGTCTTTCCTTACTTTTTGTCTGTCTGTCTTTCCTTACTTTTTGTCTGTCTGTCTTTCCTTACTTTTTGTCTGTCTGTCTGTCTTTCCTTCCTTTTTGTCTGTCTTTCTGTCTTTCTTTCCTTCCTTTTTGTCTGTCTGTCTGTCTTTCTTTTTGTCTGTCTGTCTGTTGTCTATCTGTCTTTCCTTCTTTTTGTCTTTCTGTCTGTCTGTCTTTCCTTCTTTCCTTCCTTTTTGTCTTTCTGTCTGTCTGTCTTTCTTTTTGTATTTCATTCATTTTTGTCTGTCTGTCTTTCTGTCTGTCTGTCTTTCTTTCCTTCCTTTTTTGTCTGTCTGTCTTTCCTTCCTTTTTGTCTGTCTTTCTTTCTGTCTTTCCTTCTTTTTGTCTTTCTGTCTGTCAGTCTGTCTGTCTTTCCTTCCTTTTTGTCTGTCTGTTGTCTGTCTGTCTTTCTTTCTTTCTTTCTTTCTTTCTTTCTTTCTTTCTTTCTTTCTTTCTTTCTTTCTTTCTTGTCTGTCTGTCTGTCTGTCTGTCTGTCTTTCTTTCTTTCTTGTCTGTCTGTCTGTCTGTCTGTCTGTCTGTCTGTCTGTCTGTCTTTCTTTCTTTCTTTCTTTCTTTCTTTCTTTCTTTCTTTCTTTCTTTCTTTCTTTCTTTCTTTCTTTCTTTCTTTGTTGAAACTTGAAAGAAAGAAAGAAAGAAAGTCATACATTAATGATATGAATGAAACACAGACTTGTTCTCCTTCAGGCCGGTGTGTCTTTAATTCAAAGCTCTAAAGACCAAACACATCAGTGATGTGAGTAGATATTTCCACCACAGACTCCAGAAATGAGTCACGCTGCACCTGGAGGCTTTCTAACGGTGGATGTGTGTGTTTATGTAGCAATACTTTTGGTACCAAGTTGTCCACAGAAGTGAGCTAAACTTGGCTAAATCTCACTATAGGGATGTTATGAAGGTAAAACGTAGTTTGATATTGCTTATATGAAGTAAATGAAACAATGTGGTGGTACAATTAAAAGTTTGGTGTCAGTAAGATTTTTTTTTAAGAAATTAATACTTTTTTTCAGCAAGGAGGCATTAAATTGTTCAAAAGTGACAGTAAAGACATATATTGTTAAAAAAAAAATCATTTATAATAAGAAGAATGTTTCTTGAGCAGCAAATCAGCATATTAGAATGATGTCTGAAGGATCATGTGACACTGAAGACTGGAGTAATGATGCTGAAAATTCAGCTTTGCATCAAATAAACAATTTATATTTTAAAATGTATTGAAACAGAAAATATTTATTTTAAATTGTACAAAATATTTTACAATATTAATTAGTCTATACTGCTATTTATTGTTTTATGCTATTTATAATATAATCTAATATAATCTAATCTAATCTAATATAATATAATATAATATAATATAATATAATATAATATAATATAATATAATATGCACTAATAGGCACAATAAGATTGGATATTTTTTGATAAAAACGTAAACTGGATCAATTTTGATTTCATGTTGACTTTAAACTGAATTCATTCTTATGTCTTTCCCATTTGTTTATGTAGGTCCTGCTAAGATGATCTTTAGAAGACCTGGTTGCATTTACACTTGGTTGCACTGCTAAATTAGCATGTGCATCTAATGTCACTTCTCACTGAATAGTAAAGCTCCTTTATTTTCCACTTCAGCCAGTAAGGGTTTTGATTTCTAATGTTGTTGGAGTCAAAGCACACACACACACACACACACACAAACACACAAACACACAAACACACTTCAAATGTATTATTACTTTCTGCGCTTTTGATAGAGGGGTGAAGCGTAAAGTGCATCTTCTCGTGCCCATCCGTGTGTGTGTGTGTTTCCCTGCGGTTGGCTGCTGAAAGTGCTTACACAGTAGTCAGAGCTACAGAATAACTGCCATACATCATCTCACAGATGAGCTGCCAGACACACACATACAGGCACGACTCCAGCTGCTGATACGGATCTTCTCCTCTCTCTTTCTTCCTCTCGCTCTGTCTCATCTCTCCTCTGAGTGATCACATCACTTTCGCTCTTCACAGCATTTAACTGCCCCAGCTGCCCCTCCCAGCCCCACAGGTGATAGTGAATCACGTTAAACTGGACTCAATGAGTATGAGAGGTGGGAGAGTAGGGAGCACCTAAAGAATTTTAGTTTTCTCAACTTAAAAATACTCTGTTATTTATGATCATAAAGATAAAAGTAATACATAATGCAAAACTGTTTACACTTTATTTGTACATTTATTTGCATACACTCAAAATAAAAACAAAACATTGTGCTTTTTTAAAATAAAGAAAACAAACACAATGCCGCTTTCTGCCGTCCCGGTTTCCTATCCGTAAAGTGCATGGAGCGTGTTACAAAATTGAATCAAACCTCAGCGTATAGGCTACTGGCAAGCTCTTGCGTGCAATCTGAACTCTTGTTTTGGTTTGGTGCATAGATCAGCTCTTCTTCCTCTGCTTTTTCCCTGTTGTGGCCATGAGCAAACAGGGTTGCATTACCTTGTGCGCCCCCTTCTTGTTTGGAGTGTGGATTACCTGTGACTGACTGTATTCGTCATCTATGTATGCAAAATTGCTTTCTACTTCAAATAGAACATTTACTGACACTGAGCTGTTCTCAACTTCTGTAGTGTATGATATCTGAATTTATGATTTATGATTGGATGTCACATGGTGCAGTTGCTCATTTCACCTGTAAATGAAGTGTTTCTTAAAACAAACCTTTTTTTAAAAAAAAATCAGAGAGAGGGAGGAAAATGCTCATGAAAAACTAAACTTTGCCTTTTTTTTTGTTCAGAAACTAGACTAACATTTATAAGTGGACCTCAAGGGGAAAAAGCCATTTAATATGGGCTCACATTTATGTTTTAGCCAATCAGGAGACAGAAAGCCATTTAAGACAGACGTTAAACGAAAACTAAAAGTGGCAGGTCTGAAAATAAATACAGCGAAACTCCATCGAGACTCTGAACGCACCATCTGCGTCTCCATGGAAACACTAGCAACACTGCACAGCGCTGGAGTGTGTGTGTGTGTGTGTGTGTGTGTGTGTGTGTGTGTGTGTGTGTGTGTGTGTGTGTGTGTGTGTGTGTGTGTGTGTGTGTGTGTGTGTGTGTGTGTGTGTGTGTGTGTGTGTGTGTGTGTGTGTGTGTGTGTGTGTGTGTTCAAAATGTACATGGTTTTATTTAGGACTAGTTTTGTGGGGTTTGTCTGTTAGAACACACACACACAGTTGTGTATGTGTGTGTGTCTATTTGTTTGTTCCAACTTTAAGTGCCTACAGTGGCACAAAGAATACAATCGTATCTTAGCAACAGGCGAGCTTGGCATTTTCATAGTTTTATATGGGTGGCATCAACCCTCAAGGAACGAAACACATGCGCACACCGTTACCTAGCTGTCTGAATCAGGACATGCCATAGACTTCTACGTAAATAGTTATAATTACCACAGACTTAACTTAAACTTACTCTCTCATCAGAGTTGTGACTGGACTTACCTCAGATCACTGTGTTGTTCTGCATTTTTGTGAAAATGTGTGTGTATGCATTTGTTTGTGTGTTTTGAGTGTCAATGAATAAGTGTGTGTGTGTGTGTGTGTGTGTGTGTGTGTGTGCTCATTTGTTTGTTTGTTTTGAGTGTCTATGTAGAGTAAGTGTGTCTGCCAAGTGTTTTCTGAAGGCCTCCACTGCTGCTGAATTTCTAACAGCACTGCAAAATAAGTTGCAAATGTGAGTTTGCATGCTGTATTGGATTTAATTGGATAAAAAATAAGAAAAGTCTTTCTATTGAGTTGCACCCAAAAACAAACATACATACTGCATGATTATTTTGTTTAAATTAATTATTATAAAAGACACATAAACTCAGGAATTGTTTTGAATCAGTCTGATGACTCCTTCAATGAATTAGTTTAGTCTGAATTAACATTTGCCTCACTGAACTGTAAATATATATATATATATATATATATATATATATATATATATATATATATATATATATATATATATATATATATATATTTACAATATTACAAATGGATAGATGGATAGATAGATGGATGATTGTGACTTTCAGCATATCTTAATGCTGTGTGCATCTCAGTCCATGTGTGTAATCTGGCTAACCAGACTGAACAGACTTCCATATGCTTCCACACACACACACACACACACACACACACACACACACACACACACACACACACACACACACACACACACACACACACACATACATACACACATTCACTCAGTCATGCGTGTGTGTGATTTGATGGATGGCTCAGTCTGGCTTGTTTGTGTTTTACGTGGATGCCAACGTGTGTGTGCGTGTGTGTGTTGTGCATGAACAGCTGGTTTCTTGGCTGTCATTGTGTCTGTGTGTGTGGCAGCAGATTGTCACTGAGAGAGCAAGGTTTGCATGTGCTCTGTTTGCTTCATCACTATTATCATTGCTCATTCTTAGGGTTAACAATTGAAATCGTTGTTTGAAACAACTAACCCTTACGCCGTTCATACATTACTGAACTGAATTGTTTAGGCAATGTTACACTTTTGACTTCTGCTTAAGGCTTTAGGAGCTTTATTTAGAATTCACTTTGTTGATGATATTTTGTTTTTCTTTAAAGAAATGTATATTTTTATTCAGTAAGGAGGCATTCAATTGATCAAAAGTGACACTAAAAACATTATAATGTTATAAAAGATTTACATTTCAAATAAATGCTGTTCAAAGAATGTATCAGGAAACAAAATATGAAGCAGCACAACTGTTTTCAACATTGATGATAATAATAATAAATCTTTCTTGAACAGCAAACCAGCATATTAGAATGATTTCCGAAGGATCATGTGACACTGAAGGCTGGAGTAATGATGCTGAAAATCCAATCCAAATACAATTGAATATGTATTCATATTTCTTGTTGCTAATAATAAATGTGCAAGTCATGCATGTTATGAAACTCAAAATTGTAACACTTTCTGATGATGTTTTGCATGTATAGTTTTTAATTATTTACTTGTATTTTGTATATAATCTCCATGAAGTTGTCACTCGACTACAGTATATCTTGTGATTTGCTGCATCGCTTCACTGCTCATTTGCATAACGTTAACCTTTTCTTAGCATCGTTGCAGCACTGGACACAACCTCATCACATCACTATCTGTCACTGGCCATGTCGACCAGAATCAGCACTGAACAACCAGTGATCCCACGTGTTTGTGTGTGTGTGTGTGTGTGTGTGTGTGCGTAAGGGTAACATGATGCCATAGAGACCTGCTTTTACAACATAAAGGTCACTAGAGGCCAGTGCTGATAAACACATCTGATAACCTGTTGTTATCTGGATCTGACCACACGTACATACACATCTCTTATTCAGCCTATCTGAGAAATAGACCATAAAAACCCTGAAACACCTCTCAAAGTCCTTCTCCTGCTCTACATTAGTTCTGTAGTTCATACTGCAGTTTATTCTGATTAAAAAAACTGCCCACTTAGACAGGAAGAGACCATAAGTCAATAATTGTATCCCTTAAAACTCATCTTTGATCACCAAAATGACTTATTTAAATGTTTTGTTTTTTTTTTCCTGTGAAAATTGCCTTAAAAAAGCTTGAATGTAACTCTACACCCTTGCCTCATTTAAAATGCGCAGATCAATGAATATGCAAATTAGCCCTGCCTCCACTTGCTCAAGTGAGCTCAGAGATCCACTCTGCACAACACTGCACAACGGTATCGCTCTTTACAACACTGAACCCATAACATTCCCGTTCACCATGTCAGAGTCAGACAGATGCCTTCTAACAATCAGTCTCCTTAGAAACTCTGTGAATAACTCAGAACATCAGTGGAGAAAGGCATATAGTTCATCATAACATCATAATATACATCATACACCCGCCATATTGCTAAATCTACACGATTTTAAAATATACCGGGATAACCTGGCTTTTCTGACTCCCCTGCTAGTTCGCTATTAATATGCTAAAGCCTGCCAGCACGTTGACGTGATTGGTTAAAAGATAGTTTGTGACATCACAAACAACAGCAATCCTTTTTTCACTGCAGTTTTAAGAAGAAAATACTCAGCCATCGTGTTGACTTATGAATTTGCACATGGTTTGTGTTAAAGCATATTAAAAACACCACATAGACATATAAACAACATTAAAAACTTGAATATTTCTAATTGGATAATATGAAACTGATGACATCACAATAAAATGGCCTGGACTAGTTCTCTACCCCACTCTCTGATACAGTCTGTTAACTCTTTAACTTTCCCTTTTATCTCAATTTAGTTCAGTTTCAATTTCGTGTCGATTTATTAGCATGACTATTGAAGTAAACATTGCAAAAGCTTTAAAGACTCTGTCTCTCTGGCTCTCTATGGTAATGGTCTGTTAGGAGCTTGAGTGTGAGGATGTAAATGAAAATGTCAGAGATCTTTATGAAGTGTATTGGATTTCACATCCTCTTCTTGTAAGCCGTAAAACTCTGTGGCCTTAATAATCGTTAGGACATGACTGAGGGGCAGCAGACACTTCAGAAGGGTTAAACGAACGACTGCGTTTGCATGAGCAGAATATTTCTCCTGGTTAATATTCCAGCGGTGCAGCAGTGATATTAGGGCCGTCTGAAAGCTTATGATACTCTGAGGAGATTTTGCGCTCACCTTCACGCCTCCCGCTGGAGCTCTTCAAGATTCATCCGTTTCATCCTGAAGGTCTTTGTTTGTTGTGTGTTTATAAAAACTAAAGTTCTTATTTCACACTCAATACATCCAAGAACTGAGTCTGCCTGCTGCTTAATTCATTCATTCATTCATTCATTCATTCATTCATTCATTCATTCATTCATTCATTCATTCATTCATGTTTGTAAGTTCATTAATTTGTAAGTTTGTTCATTATTCTCCCTTTATATACTGGTTTTCCATTCTTTCTTTGGAAATCCTTTTAGTTTATTTGTTAGTTCATTCGTTCATTCATGGTCTCATTCATTGATACATCTTTGTTCGCTCATACATTCATTCATTCATTCATTCATTCATTCATGTTTGTAAATTCACTCATTTGTATGTTTATTCATTCTTTATGTACTGATCTGTTTTCCATTCAGTCTTTTTGAATCATTTTAGTTTATTTGTTAGTTCAATTATTTGTTCATTCATTCATTCATTCATCCATTATTCATTCATCCATTATTCATTCATTCATTCATTCATTCATTCATTCATTCATTCATTCATTCATTCGTTTGTTCATTCATTCACTCATCCATTCACTCATAATCGTTTGGTCATTAATTCATTAATTCATTCATCTTTTTTCATTCATTCATTCATCTTTGTTCATTCATTCATTAATTCATTCATCTTTTTTCATTCATTCATTCATTCATCTTCATTCATTCATTCATTCATTCATTCATTCAACTCATTTTCATGAGTTTAAAACACCCATTTGTTTTTTTGTTTATTTTTTATTCATGCATGTGCTTGTTTATTCAGCTATGTTTATTCATATTTTAGTTAATGTTTCTTCATTTCTTTCATTTGTGTGTTTATTAATTTGTTCTTTAATTTTATGTTTGTTCATTTAAGTAATTTTTATTAATTAATTCATTTATAGATTTGTTCATCTTATTGTTCATTCATTTTCATTTTAGTAATGTCTCATTAGAGAGTCGTTACTAAAATGAAATGAATGAACAGTTTAGTGACAAGTCATTGTAAAGTTGTTTAATTAACTCTTTATTTGTTCATTCATTCGTTCGTTAGTTCATGATGTTTGTTTTTTGTTCATTCATGTGTTCATTCATTCATTAGTTTTCTTCATTTGTTCAACATTCATCAATTTGTTAATTTTGCATTAGTTCGTTAGTTTTATTTATTCATTTTTGGTTTGTTCAGTTATTTATTTTTTAATGTTTCTTTATTTGTGCATTAATTTGTTAATTTATTTGTTCTCTTGTTTGTTTGTTCATTTCATTTATTGGTTTATCCATTTATTCATACCTTCATTAGTTCATTCAGCGCCTGTATAGATAGTCTTGGGTGATCAAGCTCTTAAATTCACTGTGTCAGCACATTTCTCTCTCTCTCTCTCTCTCTCTCTTTATGGTTTGTGCTATCTTTAGCTCTCTGTGTGATTGAAATAGCTTCTCTCTAGAGGCCGACGGCTCTCAGTGAACACACACACACACACACACACAGCGTGCAGCGATTGAACGGGGTGAGGTTTCTCACAACAGGAGGGTGAATGTGAATCACTCCAGTGGGCCCGGCAGGAAAACCCTAGAAACCCAAATACACAGAAGTTCGCTTGTCTTTTTCTCTTGCTAGAAAGCATCACATTCACTCTTTTTCTGCTCTCTCGGAGCCAGAGGTCTGCACAGGGCGCGTGAGGTGGGAGGCTGTCAGAATAATGAGGCCAATAAGATCTGTCTTCCCTTTAGATCTCTTACTTTCTATCTTTGTCTTCTGTTCCTCCTCGTCATGTAGTTTCATTGCCTCCTCATCCTCTCAACCTCAGAAGTGATGGTGTCAACCCCTCATTTAAGAAAATCTCTCAAGATCAAGCCCTGCTGGAAAACATCTGTCCTCCTGTCATTGTGACGTTTGATGATTTACTGTTTCACATCTCTAACGAAGGATTCAGTCTGTAACCAGACATGATGCTGTGAATCTAACCTTCTTGAACTGTTGATTTTACACAAAATGTCAAGCTCCCGTCTCATTGGCTTGTTTAATTAACACTCACCAAGCATTGAATGCTAGTAAAAATTGGCGAGTATATGAAATGGTGTCAATTGCAGGTTGCATTTTTATGAAATCAAACAATTCAAAATTGTGAGAACATGAATGTGAACCAACGCGAGTGATGCTCGGGACAGTTGACAGGCCAGTGCTGCGTTGTCACGAAAGTTTGAGCCTTGCCAATTTAAATATTCAAGCTGAAGAAGACGCAAAAGGGAACTTACTCGCTGTGTGGAAAGTGCGCAAATATCTATAGCACTCTTCCAGAAAGCCGCATCTCAGACATATTCAAACAAAATTGTTAAAACGCCCGTCTTGGCAAGTATCCTTGTAAACATAGTCAGTTTTGTCTTAACTGAATGTAAATTGTTGAGAAATAAATCACATGTGTCACAGTATATTGTATCTGTGCATTAGACTTAAAGTGACAGCAGCCCAATATTTCTGCTCCTGCCTGTGTTTTTAATGTTAATCAAACAAAAAAAGGATTAAAGTGTTAGTTCACCCCAAAATGAAAATAATGTCATTTATTACTCACCCTCATGTTGTTTCACACCTGTAAGACCTTCATTCGTCTTCAGAACACAAATTAAGATATTGTTTATGAAATCTGATGGCTCAGTGAGGCCTCTATTGAGAGCAAAGTCATTCAAACTCTCAAGGTCCATAAAGCTACTTAAAAACATATTTGAAACAGTTCATGAGTTCAGAGGTTCTGTCTTAATATTATAAAGCGTCAAGAATACTTTTTGTCCACCAAAAAACAAATTAACGACTTTTCAACAATATCTATATGGGCTTATTTCAAAACACTGCTTCAGAGCTTTACAAATGGAAATCAGTGAATAGGAGGGCCAAAGTCACGTGATTTCAGCAGTTTTGCCGTTTGATAGGAGATCCGAATCACTGAATCGAAACCAAAAATTCATAAAGCTCAGAAGCTTCATGAAGCAGTGTTTTGAAATCAGCCCATCACTAGATATTGTTGAAAAGTCATTATTTAGTTTTTTTGATGCACAAAAAGTATTCTCATTGCTTTATAATATTAAGATAGAACCACTGACGTCACATGAACTGTTTTAAATGTCTTTATTACCTTATGGACCTTGAGAGTTTGAATGGCTTTGCTCTCAATTGAGGCCTCACTGAGCCATCGGATTTCATCAAAAATATCTTTATTTATGTTTGGAAGAAGAACAAAGGTCTTACGGGTGTAGAACGACATAAGGGTGAGTAAATAATGACAGAATTTCCATTTTTGGGTGAACTAATCATTTAATCTATGTTTAATGGCCGGTAAAAAAAAAAAAAAAAAAAAAATATATATATATATATATATATATATATATATATATATATATATATATATTATAAATAAATATATTTATTTATTTATTTGTGGCTGATAAATTTTGTTATTCTTTGTTCGTCAGTTGTTTATTTATTAATTTATTCATTGTTCATTTATTCATTTTATCATTTGTTTGATCAAAATTACTGTAATATTGAGAATTTTTATTATTTAAAATAGCTGTTTTCTATTATATTTTAAACATAATTTGTTCCTGTTATGCTAAAGCTGAAATTTCAGCATCATTACTCCAGTCTTCAGTGTCACATGATCCTTCAGAAATCATTCTAATATGCTGATTTGATGTTCAAGAAACGTTTATGATTGTTATCAATGTTGAAAACAGTTGTGCTGCTTAATATTTTTGGGGAAACCATAATGGATAACAATCCTTCGAAACATGTCTTTATGTTTTTTTGTTTTTCTTTAATTAATTGAATGCATCATTGCTGAGTAAAAATATTAATTTATTGCAAAAAAAAATCTTACTATCTCCACACATTTGTCTAATTCAGTTAATTTGTTATTCATAATTCTCTATAGACTATATTGTTTTGTTGCTTTTTTTACATTACATTTGCTCATTTATTCATTTGCTCATGCATTTTCCATTTGTTCACTTGTTATTGTCTATACGTAGCGCTGCTTTTCTTTTCTTTTCTTTTGTATGTTTATTTATTTGTCCATCCGTTTTTTTGTTTATTCATTCATTAATAGTTCCTGGATTGTTGTGAGATGTTTACAAGGTTTCAAGAATTTTGTTTGAGACACTAATATTATATACTGTATTTCTTCAGTGAATATGATTTCAAATTGATGTGCTCCTGAACTTCACATAAACTAGCATGTTTGGCTGCTTTACTTCAGATGATCTCATCTGTTTTAGAGGGTTGTTCTCGGTCAGAATAATAAACTAGTATTTGAAGTCTGATGGTGCAGCAGAATGTAAACAGTTTTCTGTTTTGATGGTTTTTGCACACCGATAACACTTCTGAACTCCATTTGCGTGATGAGACGGCACTCTATTTTAAACTGTTTACTCTGGTGAGGTCTGGTAAGACGAGGCAAGATGAGCGACGGCGATGATGGAATTTTAAAAGGTTTTGTTGTTCCTTTTTAAGCAGGAAATGCACTTTAACCATTCAAATAAGGTTCACATGATGCTCTTCCTTTTAAGTAGATTACAGAGATTGCAAAGACAGGGAAAATGGGAAAGTTTGTTCTTGAAGAATCCACAGTTCTGGCAAAATGTAACGATGTAGAGAAGGCCAGGATCTCACACACACACACACACACACACACACACACACACACAGTTTTTCCTCAGCCCCCAGACTGACTCAGCTTGTCCTCCTCTTTCTGCATTCTCTGCTTTTTCATCCTATTTTTAATCTTCTTTCTTTTCTACTAATATTTATCTTCTCTCATCTCTTTTTACCTGCAATGAAGATTAAGCATTGTTTTCATGATTTATTCACCCTTGTGTCGTTCTAAACCCATAGATTACTTTCTTTCTTCAGTGGGACATAAACTAAGATTTTTTTTTTTAATACAACTAAAGTAGAGAGTGACCAGTGACTTATAATCTCTGTAAAAGACAATAAAGCACCAGAAAAGTACCATAAGAGTATTTCATATGACTTGTGCACTATATTTCAAGTTTTTTGAAGTTATAATGTCTTATGTGGGTCTCTCATACAGAGCTATCAAATGACTTATGCACTGCACAAGATGCATGGATTACTTATACGGTGCTTTTATGGTGCTTTCATATTATTTGTGAGGAGTCTGGAATGATGCGAGATGCGCGTTTACAATGGTTTTTCATTTTTGGGTGAACAGATCCTTTGTTTTTCCTGTTAGAGATTGTGAACATATCTGATCATACAGATTTGCGCTCTTCAGTTGTGAATGAATTGGCCTGTGCTTGAGATCTGTTTCTGTTATTAATGTGTTTTTTCTCCATCTGTCTTTCCGTAGACGCTGGAGGCTGTGTTGACCTTTAAGTACAGTGGAGGAGCCGGTCAGGTGGAGGGCTACTACCGCGAGCTCAGTCTTGGGGTCAGAGTGGATGTTGAACCTTCAGTTTTCTTCACACGAGTCAGCACTTTACCTGCCACCAGGTATTAAAACAGTACATTCACTCAATAGGCAGGCCTGTGCGTGCAACATAAAGAACAGATCATATTCAATCCAATCATATTGTTATTCAGGGTTTCTTGCACAAAAATAAGTGTATGTGTGTGTGTTCTTGTAAAGATGGTTTATGAGGACACAAATGTGTATAATGACATGGGTTTACGAGGACACTTCCTTAAACCAAATGGCTTAAAAAACATACTAAATGGTTTTTTTTTTTTTTTTTTTTTTTTAAAGCAGACAGTTTCCTGTGACATGTAGGTTAGAGCTTAGATCGGGCCCAACAAATCAAGCCCGACCTTACCCGAGCCCGAGCACGTTGTGTCCGAGCCCGGCCCGGCCTGACACGTCCACTGTAATTATGAGCCCGAGCCCGATTTAAACCCGACCATTTTTAATATGTGGGCCGTTATAACCAGGGGCGGTGCCAGATTTTTTATTTTTTTTTAATGCAGGTGCTGCTGTGCTAGATCATTTAGGCTAAAGGGGTGAGCTGCGCAGTTATATAAATTATATAAATACTATTTATAAATGAGCAAAAATTGGCCACTCAATATTAAATATTAAATTATTTTAATTATCATAATTAAAGTTTTAATTTTATTAAATTGAACAAGCTCAACATTCAGCATTCAATCAAATATTCTTAAAGATTAATTGTTATTAATAATGTTACTTCAACATATTGTTATTTCAACATAATATGTGTGTGAGCAACAAGCAAGATGTGCATTTGTAAATTCGGTGACAGCGTGTGTTACCAGTTTCAAAAGGTGTGTGACCGCGGCGCGCCGGCGCCTCCATGTCATAATTACATTGTCTGCTATATTGCTTTTTATGTATTAAATCCAGGTAATTGGATGATGAAAAATGTATTAAAATTAAGATACAATTTATACTAAACGAAATTCAATTTAAAGAAAATCTTTCTTCAAAACAAAACTTAAACTTGAAACTAAACGTGCTTATTTAATGGCTAAAACACATAGACTACAGACTCACATTCATTTAATTCTGAATTTTGCACATGTAAGTTGAAAAGCATTTGTTTGTGCATAGTAAACATATCTGTAACATTTATCAAGTTCATAATTGTGCGTGCATTTATTAATTATTATCTTAATGAATAATACGACAAGGAAGAAGCATGTAAACTGCGTTGTTTGTTTATTAAAACTAGTTTAAAATGTTTCCATACCTCCCATTTTCCTCCAGACTTGCTCAAAGTTAATTCTCCTGTTTTAATTTTTTTCTTTGCTTCTTCAAGCTCCATGTTGTACTTAAGCCTCGTTTACACTGTTCGTATGGCTCCGACAAGGTTTTTTTTCCGTCTTCTGAGGGGTGTCAACTCACACCAGAAGCATTTCAGAAGCGAAGCGGCTGGATTCGCGAGACCACTAGATTTGCCTGGCCAACATTGTTTTCGTTAAATTTTTCATGTTTTTAATGGCTAAATGGTTATATTTTGTCCGGTTTGATTGTGTTTATTGCTATGCCATACTTTATTTTGCTGTAGCCATACAGATGAAGTTAACACACTTAAAATTCCAGTTATGGACAACAAAAACAAAGAAATTTCAAGTTTTTCAACGTCGAATCTCTTGTCTTCAGTTTCTGTCATTGTAGTGATGTAAAATATCAGCAGGAGTTTACAGGATTATTTTGACTTTATTTTGTATTTGAGCTGCTCGTCAAAAATAGGCGAGGCGCCTATCTTTAGCGAAGCAGCGCAGTGAGCCCCTTCTGGGACGCTTCTCAAACGCACCGCGGCGCGGCTGGTGTAAACACGAGCATTGACTAGAGTAGCTGCGAATCAGCTCCGGTAGCCGCGTCGCAGCCGTAACGTGCCGCACACGCGTGCAGTGTAAAAGAGGCTTTAAGCTACTGAATAGTACAGCACGCACAGCAGGTGTGATGCGTCACGCGTGCGAGACTGCGAGTGCGAGTGGACGAGACGCTGCACATGACACGTGACGTGCTTTATCAAGGGCCCGGCCCGACCCGGCCCGAGGACGGTGGTGGGAAATAGACGCGACGTGAAAATGAGAAGTGACAAAATCAATCAAAAACCACAGCCAATCAGAAGAGAGTGTGGGCAGGCTCTCTCAGCAAGAGCACAGCAGACACAATGAAATGGGCAAGTTCTTAGTAAAATTCATAAATATTACACAATTTAAACATTGTTTGAAGTACATACGGAGGGACTGAACCAATCTTTGTCATAGAATACACTTGTTTGTTCGCATTGAGTTGACAGTTTGAACGTTCTTATGCTCATTTATTTATTTTCAAGATCTGAGGTGAATTAGCCAGTGTTGTTTTCATTACTGCTAAAAAGCTGGCAACACAGAACGATATTCATACTCACGTTAGACGCTTTTAGCATTAAAGGTGCCCTAGAATTAAAAATTTAATTTATCTTGGCATAGTTAAATAACAAGAGTTCAGTACATGGAAATGACATACAGTGAGTCTCAAACTCCATTGTTTCCTCCTTCTTATATAAATCTCATTTGTTTAAAAGACCTCAGAGGAACAGGTGAATCTCAACATAACACTGACTGTTACGTAACAGTCAGGGTGTACGCCCCCAATATTTGCATATGCTAGCTCATGTTCAAGCATTAGACAAGGGCAGGACATCTGGATGTGCACAGCTGAATCATCAGACTAGCAAGCAAGAACAATAGCGAAAAATGGCAGATGGAGCAATAATAACTGACATGATCCATGATATCATGATATTTTTAGTGATATTTGTAAATTGTCTTTCTAAATGTTTCGTTAGCATGTTGCTAATGTACTGTTAAATGTGGTTAAAGTTACCATCGTTTCTTACTGTATTCACGGAGACAAGAGCCAATGTTATTTTCATTTTTTAAACACTTGCAGTCTGTATAATTCATAAACACAACTTCATTCTTTATAAATCTCTCCAACAGTGTGTAATGTTAGCTTTAACCATGGAGCACAGCCTCAAATTCATTCAGAATCAAATGTAAACATCCAAATAAATACTATACTTACGCGATTAGACATGCTGCATGACGAACACTTTGTAAAGACAAATTTTGAGGGTTATATTAGCTGTGTGAACTTTGTTTATGCTGTTAAAGGCAAGCGTGAGCTCCGTGGGTGGGGAGCGTGAGCATTTAAAGGGGCCACAGCCTAAATCGGCTCATATTTAATGATGCCCCAAAATAGGCAGTTAAAAAAATTTATAAAAAAAAAAAATTCAATTTCAAACTTGTGACCTCCTAACTGAACTGAGTGAACTCTTTTCAACAAATGGATCATAGAAATAAAAACAGTATAAATAGTGCAAACAATAAGTGCAACCATATTCAAAGTCATCAAATAGAGGCCAAATTTTCTTCTAGCATGATAAAGAGCATAGAGATGTTTACAACTACACAGACCAGCCTAAGATAGCATTCATATTGGGAGATATTTGCATGCTTCAGGGAGCCACTTTCAAAATCCAGGGTATTGAAATTGCGTTTTAAAGCGCACTCGCATTTTACTTTTGATTTTCAGAACACACAGACTGTGAATAGGGAGCAGCAGTGTTGAGTGCGCATTCTACAAGATAAGACATTTGACAGACGCTTAGGATCTGTTGTGCAACAAATCTTCCGCCATGGTCTTGTCAGTTATCTCGTCACTCTCCTCATGTGATCAATGAATTCTGATTCCTGTTGCACTACGTACGATTCTGCAGCTCATGTTGGATGAGCTTGATGGAATTGAAGCAATCATTATCCAACGGAATTAAATGGTTTTTATTTCTATAAAAAGCAAAATGACAGTGGAGGCGTAATGTAAACATCTGTAAAAAAAATTTCACCCTCATAGTCATGGCAATATCGCAAGACAGCTTCTAACCTCGATGACAAATCTGAAGTTGTAGCCCTGGAACCATATAATCTTAACTATTTCAGTTCAAATCAACAGCTATCATAGCACATGCTAATATAACTTATTTAACATGTATATTTAATGAACAAGTAAGATATGACTTGTCACTGGCATTAGTGCAGTCAGTGCTTATAGAGTCAATGTAGTGTTTACCTTCAGCACAATTGTAACCAAAAAAAAAAAAAAAAAAAAAAACCTCTCTTAAAGGGATAGTTCACCCAAAAATGAAAATTTGATTTTTATCTGCTTACCCCCAGTGCATCCAAGATGTAGGTGACATTTTTTCTTCAGTCGATCACAAATGATGATTTTTAACTGCAACCGCTGCCGTCTGTCATTCAAATAATAGCAGTAGATGGGAACTTCATCTATAAGAGTGAATAAACCTTGCTTAGACAAATCCAAATGAAATCCTGCGGCTCGTGATGACACATTAATGTCCTAAGACACGAAACGATCGGTTTGTGAGAGAAACCAAACAGTATTTATATCATTTTTTTACCTCTAATACACCACTATGTCCAACTCAGTTCAGCTTCCGGTGAGTGAGGTCAGATCGCGCTCTGACAACGGAAGTGATGTCTGACACTCATTGAAGTATATGCGCGAGACATCACTGCCGTTGACAGAGCGCGATCAGACATCACTAAAGGAGTCCTGAACGGAGTTGGACATAGTGGTGTATTAGAGGTAAAAAATGATATAAATACTGTTCGGTTTCTCTCACAAACCGATCGTTTCGTGTCTCAGGACATTATTGTGTCGTCACGAGCCGCAGGGTTTAATTTGGATTTGTCTAAGCAAGGTTTATTCACTCTTATAGATGAAGTTCCCATCAACCGCCATTATTTGAATGACAGAAGGCAGCGGTTGCAGTTAAAAATCATAATTTGTGATCGACTGAAGAAAAAATGTCACCTACATCTTGGATGCACTGGGGGTAAGTTGATAAACATCAAATTTTCATTTTTGGGTGAACTATCCCTTTAAATGTCAAACATTACAGCATTAAACACTTACAGGTCTTTCCCTTCACTAAAAACACATAAAATAACAACATCTCAACATTCATTCTCCTTATCCAGTCCTATGCAAAGCATGCTGGGAACTAGAAATCCACTGCCTAATTTCCAAAGTTATCAAGACAATGTCATTACATTACTGCAATCAATTTTTTTCTTTTGTTTTTTTAAAGGCAATTAACGCATACATTTGAGTTTAAATTATATACGATTTTAAGTTGATGTAATGATCAACATTATTTTGTCAACAAAACTAACAAAATAATATTGGCAACTTAAAAGGTTTAATTAAAACAATACATTAGAATTTGTAACTTGCAACCATGCATTTATTTAAGTAACAGGTCCCCGGAATTACTTTTTAGAGTGAGTGTGTGTGTGTGTGTGTGTGTGTGTGTGTGTGTGTGTGTGTGTGTGTGTGTGTGTGTGTGTGTGTGTGTGTGTGTGTGTGTGTGTGTGTGTGTGTGTGTGTGTGTGTGTGTGTGTGTGTGTGTGTGTGTGTGTGTGTGTGTGTGTGTGTGTGAGTGTGTGTGGGTGTGGGTGTGGGTGTGGGTCTGTGTGTGTACATGGGGATGTGAATTTTTCCCCAGCTTTTTATTTTCAGTTAGACATCGGTCACTTAGACAAGTGTCGCTGGTGTAATGGACGCCTGAGAGTTTTACTGGCTAGTGCCAGTGCTGTTGTGTTTAGTGTAAATGTTTTTAGATGATGGATTTCGGAGGATGCGTGGGCTTTGATCACCTTTTTGGCAGACATTAGGATATGAAAACATTATCACATTACTTTAGAAGGAATATGATTACTCTAAAAAGGTTAAATACATACAAGAGATTGCAGATGTGTTGTCAAACAGCATCAGGGCACTATGAAACCTTAAAATACATAGTTTAGGCATAACATACTGTAAATACACACTATCCTGTAATGGCAATAAGTGCTCAGTTGCGTTATTAAGGGTGAAGTCTTATCTGCCGAATGAATGCAGCTGAAAAGTGGTTTATGAAGAAGTCAGTCCACAGTGGTGAACCTGAACACTAATGTTTTGTGTGACACAGCAGAGCTGGAATGAATGACTGCTGCTGTCTCTAGGCTGAGAGAGAGGGGGACAGAGAGATGGAGAGAGGGATAGACAGATGGAGATGGATGGAGAGTGAGAGAGACTGATCACACCTTAGTAATGACCACTTGAAGTGACTCATTAGCTGTAATAATATCTGCTGTCTCAGTCATCTAGATCATCTATTATTCCTGTCAGATGGATCGGCTGCTCACACACACACACACACACACACACGCACGCGCTCACTGCGTTTTGCTGAGCTTTTCTTAGTCTGGACCAGCGCTGGGGAGTAACTGGCTAAAAGTAGTGATACTGCTAACTACATTTATCAGTAGCAAAAATGTAATTCAGCTATTTTCATAATAGTCTAATTTATCAACAAGCTTATTTAACAAGCCATTTTTTCCCCCGAAATATCCAAGTAGCAGAATACAGTGAAGGCATCTCTTTCAAATGATTTTGGATGATCTGATTCATCTTATCGCATCAATTTTGTTCAGATGATTAATTTTGATAATTCTGAACTTCAGTGTAGTTAGCCACTTTTGTTAGTAGTTTACAGGGAAATGAACTGCTTAAAAAAATCATGGCTTGACTGTCAAGTGTAGTTGAGCTGCTGTAAACTATAAATAGATTTTAGTTCGGCTACAGTTTCACAGTAGCTTCCTCAACACTGTTCTGGACCTCCATGGCAAATGTGCTTCATTCTAAACTTTATTTATTCATGCAATGGCTGTAAACCTCAAACTATGATTAGCTCATTCTTCCACATGAAACCAAGAAAGTTTCATTTGGTAGACTGGATACTGGCCAAAAACAACAGCATCTGTATTCACATCACACACAAACGGAAAATCCTGCTGAATGGGTGTGAAATATTCAACAGTCGGTTGGTCGACGTGTTTCTCTGTTAGCTTCAGGCGCTCTGAAAATAGCAGCAATAAATACACCTCATTACATCCGTGTGAGGACAAAAGGTTTAAGAGCAAGTAATGTCTTAAAGCATATCTAAAAATGCCTTAATGTGTTGTAGATTGTATATACTACATTATATGCTTGGTTTATATACATTATTATATACTAAAGTACCTTTAAATGACTAAAATAATAATTAGTAATTTATTTATGTATTTATTTATTTATAAATATTTTGTTATATTAAAATAATTTTTCATATTTATTTATTTTTAATTGAAAAATAATAATGACTAATCAGGAATAATAAACTCATTTTGAATTTACGCTTATTAACGTTCACATTGTATAGTTTCTTAATTACACTTAATGCTTTATTCCATTGTGCTCTTTAAGAGAGTAACTATGAATTGTGAATTCTTTTCATAATGCATTATATATGGAGGCTTTATAGGAACGGGACACATTTACACACGTACGCGCTCAGACACACTACTGTTCACAGCATCTTGAAGGATCCACTCGAGCGCTGTGCACTTCTTCAGCTCAGTACCTCTGAGCAGATGAAATAATGTTACTGAGATGAAAATCTTCTTGAAATTTCTGGGCGGCGGGTCCAGACAAATGGCCCATCGTCTGCGCTGAATAATGTAGGCAGAGTAGAGATGGGTTCCACACCACAGATCTGATGAATACTGCTGGACTGCCTCGATTACTTCTCTTTAAAGGTTCTTAAAGATGCTTTCCTAACACATAAAGTGTTCCGTGACTAATGTCTGTGTCTCTAATTCACACCCACACCTCTTATGTGTGGACAAATGTACAGTCTGTGTGTGTGTGTGTGTGTGTGTGTGTTTGACCAAAGAAATTCAACAGGATGTTGTAAAAAGCAACAGTTTAATTACTAAACTCAGACACCATTAACACACGCCCACAACACACACTTCACAATTGCTCTTAGACACACTTAACACACAAATAATACAGGAAGACCATTAAATGAAAAACAACCTGCCTTAAAAAAAAGCTTTTATGTCTTCTGTGTGAGCGGATGTTGTGAGACGAGGAACTCCGGAGGGAAGTAAACATTCAAATGGCAAATCTCCAAGTGTCTTAAAGGATTGTTTGGGGTTCAGTACAGCTTAAACTCACTACTTAAAACACATACATTAATTCACTTATAATGGAAGTCTATGGGGCAAAGCATTCAGGATGATTCCAAACAGAAATTATATATATATATATATATTATATATATATATATATATATAAATCCATCTATGTTGGACAACCTATGTTGTTATCTATGACAATCTATGTTGTTTCCAAAAACAACATTACAGAAAATCTTGCCTTATTGTCTTGAAATTCCTAGTGAGCAGCCAAAGGCGAATGGACTAAACAAACAAACAAACAAACAAAAATTAGATGTTTATTTTGAAGAAAGATTATAAATAGATTTTTTTTTTCTTTTAAAGTGTCCCATTATGCTTTTTCAGATATTATCTTTCATGTAGTGTGTAATATAGCTGTTTGCAAATTTAAGAGATCAAAGTGCAGATAAATGGAGTAATTGTCTCCAAAAATGTAGGTTTGTAACGATCTACTTTGACCATCAAACACTGTAGATGTAGCTGAGTCCTGGAAGAGTTTGGTTCTTGTTTTCAACATGTTGAGAAGACACTGTTTTCTGCGCTGCAAAAGCAAATCCACTTTGATGCACTTCAAAACCATGAGAACTCTGAATCAAATTAGTAGTGTCCCTGTGGTTCATGTCAAGTGCTGAGGAAAATCCGGAGCTGAAATACAGATATGGTAATGGGTGTTTCAATTCTGACATGCACTGACCAATCACAACAGACTGGGCCATCTGACCAATCAAAGCAGAGTAAGCTCTCGGAAAGGAGAGGCTTAGAGCAACTGAATCCTTTATCAATCCATTTAAGACACTGTGAGAAATGAGTTGATGTGCAAAGCATATTAAATCATTTTTTTTAACTGCCTATTATGCCCCATTTTACAAGATGTAAAATAAGTCTGTGGTGTCCTCAGAGTGTGTATGTGAAGTTTTAGCTCAAAATACCTCACAGATAATTTTTTATAGCATGTTAAAATTTAAAAACGAGCCATTTCAGTGTGGTCCCTTTAAATGCAAATGAGCTTTTGAGCTCAGCCTAAGAGGGCGGAGCTTCACAAGCTGATTCTCCGGTGACAGGATTCAGTCAGGATGCACTATAATGTCAGAAACTGTGAATATACAGTGGCATGAAAAAGTATGTGAACCCCTTGCAGAATCTGTGAAAATGAGAATTATTTTAATAAAATAAGAGGGATAATAAAAAAATGCATTTTTTATTTTTTGCTTAGTACTGTCCTGAGTAAGATATTTTACATAAAAGATGTTTGCATTTAGTTCATAAGACAAAACAATAGCTGAATTTATTAAAATAACCCCATTCATAAGTATGTGAATCATTGATTCTCAATACTGTGTGTGGTTACCTGATGATCCACGACTGTTTTTATGTTTTGTGATGGTTGTTCTTGAGTCTCTTGTTTGTCCTGAGCAGTTAAACTGAGCTCTGTTCTTCAGAAAAATCCTCCAGCTCCTGCAGATTCATCAGTTTTCAAGCATTTTTGCATATTTGAACCCTTTCCAGCAGTGACTGTATGATTTTGCGATTCATCTTTTCACACTGAGGACAACTGAGAGACTCAAACACAACTATTAAAAAAGGTTCAAACATTCACTGATGCATTAAGGAAAGAAGGAAACACGATGCATTAAGAGAACCAAGGGGTGAAAACTTTTGAACAGGATGAAGATGTCACAATTTTTTTCTTATTTTGTTTAAATATCATTGTTTTTCATTCAGTACTGCCCTTCAGAACCAACAGAAGATACTTGCATGTTTCCCGGCAGAAAAATTAAGTACAATTTACCTTGATATTTGAATTTAAAAGTTTTCACCCCTAATGCATCGTGTTTCCTTCTGGAGCATCAGTGAATGTTTGAACCTTTTTTAACAGTTGTGTTTGAGTCTCTCAGTTGTCTTCAGTGTGAAAATATGAATCTCAAAATCATACAGTCACTGCTGGAAAGGGTTCAAATATGCAAAAATGCTTGAAAACTGATGAATCTGCAGGAGCTGGAGGATTTTTCTGAAGAACAGAGCTCAGTTTAACTGCTCAGGACAAACAAGAGACTCATGAACAACCAACACAAAACATAAAAACAGTCGTGGATCATCAGGTAACCACACACAGTATTGAGAATCAATGGTTCACATACTTATGAATGGGGTTATTTTAATCAATTCAGCTATTGTTTTGTCTTATGAACTTAATGCAAACATCTTTTATGTAAAATATCTTACTCAGGACAGTACTAAACAAAAAATAACATGCATTTTTTATTATCCCTATTTTTTTTTTTTTTTTTTTAAATCTCATTTTCACAGATTCTGCAAAGGGTTCACATACTTTTTTCTGCAACTGTATGCTTCATGGAGATAGAACAGTTATAGTTTAGTTAAATTACGGTTTTAACTTATATTGTCGTCTTGTTTTTAATCCACTATATTAGTACAGGCCTGTTGTACCGTCCAAATGATGGTCAAAACTATACAGATGAGATTTATGACGTTTATTGTACTTCACAGAAAAGATGAAGCGTCCGTTTTCACTCTAGAAAATCACTGTTAGTGCTTAATAAAACACTGCAAGTGTGCATTAAAATATTATCCATAAACTCTCTTTTCCTTGTATTACCAACATACAAAGAACATAGAAACACTCGTTACAACTAACAGTAAACGAATATATAAAGATCTTATGCCTTTCGGGTGGTGCTTAATAAATTTATATCCGTAAATAAACTCAGATGAACTGTAATAAAGTGCTCTCACCTTCATTACTGCCATATCCAGTGTCACTCTGGAGACTGTAAGCTGGATCACGAACAATTTTTACTTGTATATCCGTGAGTAGCACATTTTTAGCACAGTCTCTGTTTTGTATTGTCTCTTTGTATTGATATTTGTTCACGAAGCAGTCCAGTGTGAAATGATTTGCACAGACATAAACGAACTTCGACATAACTGAGGGAGAATTTCCTGGGAAACAAGTTAATCCGCCTCGTTTTCAGTGGCTCAGATTCGGGTAGTAAATGAAGAGAGCTTTGTGGATTAATCCATCTAGCTACAGAACACCTCAAACGCTTGGGGGTTATTCTCGTCAGTGCAGCAATGGCGGACTGTGTAAACTTGCTGTGAACTCACTCAGGGCAGTTCTATGTTCAAACAGCAGTGTCTGTCAACATTCGTGGGCGGGATCTGTGGCTTTTGTGACGTCACATTGCCAGGGATCTGGAAATGGCTTGTTCTGAGACACTGCTTATGATTTATGGGGATTAAAAAAAAGGAGTGGGTGGATTTTTATCACTATAGGGTGGTTGTGTACACACACTGCCAACACACACTTATGTACAAACACCACACAAAAGTGAATTTTGCATAATAGGTCCCCTTTAAAGGAAATTAAAGTGTGAACCTCCAAAAAAAAAAAAAAAAGGGGGCCTTAAAAATAGCATATTAGGGGGACTTAAAGACCGTACATGGAGTCAATTTCATGAGACGTGTTGTGTTTAACTTGAAACGTTCCTCTAAATACTCAGTGTTTTCCAGGCGGTGACGTCATTTGACTCTGCTGCAGGAAAACTTTCAGCATCTGTTCAAGAGTTGAGAGAGACTGATGGAGAGAGAGAATGAAGGATGCTCGTGTTGAGTAAGCATTGGTTGGCACTCGCTCTCAATTTCTCTCTGCTATTTAAAACTTGGCAGCATCTCTTGTGATGATTCATTCCTCACTGATCACTGTAAGAAATGAGAGAGAGAGAGACACTGTATGTCTTGACTGCTCTGCTTGTGCGCCGACACACACCGGCCATCATATCATTCAAGATCTCTGCTATTTATACACACCACTCACTGAGGTTTAAAGGCACCATACCATGGTAAACTGGCCTTTTCTTGCTCTTTTGAAGTACAGTTTCATGCGCTATATTTGATGTATTAATCCTTAAAAGTACAGATGCATAAAAAGAACAGTTTAGTTCAAGTGGTCAGAGAAGATGAAGATAGAAACCTTGACTGAAGTTAAAAGTAGACTTCAGGGGCAATACTAGTAGTGTAGAATATGATGTGTGTTGTGTTACTGTGGTGGATATGAGAATTTGTTTTCATAAATAAAGCACTCACACACACACACACACACACACAAAGCTTTCGGTACATGAAAGGGACATTAACCTTTGATGTTTGGACAGAAGATGACAAGTACATCTGCATGACCTCGTTGTGCCCATCTGTTTTTGTGTATGTGTGTGTGTGTTAGGGGTGTAAAGTGATGTCAGAATGAATATCAAAATGATTTAAAGCACATTTTGTTAATACTTTTTTTGTACATACACTAACTTTCAAAAGTTTTGTCTCTTATGATCACTAAGGCTGGATTTATTTGATTAAAAATACAGTAAAGACAATCAAAAATATTAAAAATATTACAATTTAAAATAACTGATTTTTATTTGAATACATTTTAAAATGTCATTTATCCATGTGATGCAAAGCTAAATTTTCAGCATCGTTACTCCAGTCTTCAGTGTCACATGATCCTTCAAAAATCATTCTAATATGCTGATTTGCTGCAAAAGAAACATTTATGATTATTATCGACATTTTTTGTAACAATGAAGAAGTCTTTACTGTCACTTTTGATCAAGTCTGAATAAAAGTATTTATTTAATTTACTTTTGAATGGTAGTGTATATATTGCATAGACAATATAAGCATTTTAATAATATTTTATTTAATAATAAACATGTTGCACCTAAATAAAAATGCAAATAAATTTTAATAAATTAAATTTCTATATATTATACACATAATTCTATATATTTTGTAAATATGATATTATTTTCAATCATTAAAAAATGTAAAAAACATATTGGATAAATAATTTCACAATTCCTTGTTTGATTTGATCACTTTGTCCAATGCTCACATGATTTCTTTGACTTAACCAGGGTTCCCGCGGGGTCTTTAAAAGTCTAAAATTCTGAACTTTAAATTTAAGGCCTTAAAATGTCTTAAAAACGGCCAGATTTTCGCTGGAGGCACACGCCAGAGCGGAGAAACACAAGCTAGCCGCAAAATCCCTTCAGCGGACTCGGCCATTTAGCCTCACCACTGCCGTCATCCTCCTCAATGCCTGGTTAGCCTGGAATTCAATGACTGAATTCATTGAAATAAAATGATTTTTTTTAGAATTTCTTTGATTTGAATATTTACTTAAAAAGAATACTTAAAAAGGTCTTAAATTTGACTGAAACCTGCATGAACCCTGCCTAACAAACTGTCACAGACAGGTGATAAGTTCCTACTCCACAAAACTGTGTGTTAAATGTCAAATGTGTCCTTTGCTTTATTTTGCTTTAATTGAGGACAGAAAGATTGATGTTCAAAGCTTAATGTAATGAAATAAATGATCCACAGGTTGTGTACTTCATTAATACTCCCTTGGTTTGTCTGCAGTACTCGTCAATGCCATCTACTGCTGGACGTGTTCAACTCGACCGAACATGAGCTCACGCTGTCTGCCAAGAGCAACCAGGACCTGGTGCTGCACGCCAGCGAGTGTCAGAGGTACACACACACACACACACACACACACACACACCTTCACTTTGCACTGACTCCTCCTCTATCGCTGTGATGTAACGCCGTCTGTCTGGCTGATTGAAGTCTGTAGACTGTCAGACGGCATTACCTGACCCTCTTCTCCACTGACAGCTCTCTATTTCATGAAAGTTACTCTCATGAACCGGAGCTGCAGCGGGTCACAGTTTCTGACTTTCATAGAGCGACAGACGCACGCTTATAGTGTCTCCGTATACTCCGCAGTAGGTTTTTGATGTGTCGTGCTGAAATTGCTTTTTTTTTCTTTTTTTTTTTTGAAGATATGCAAACTTAAGGAGACAGGATTCACCACATGACATACTTTCATTTGAAGGAATGAAGGATAAAATGCAAATACGACGTTTTATAATACGTTTTATATTCCGCCCTGAGTTTAAGATGAGAAAAATACTGATTAAATCTTTATTCATGTAATGTTTTTTACTTATTTCCTGGTTTGGAAGCTGATAAGTTGAACCAAGTGACTTATGAAGAGCAAATGTCATCGTGTCAATCATTAAAGGGATAGTTCACCCAAAAATGAATCATCATTTACTCACCCACGTCCCTTTTTGAATCCGTATGATGTTATTTATTTTGTGAAATACAACTGTGAATGTTCTCTGAAAATCTTCCTATATCATCTCTCTAATCTCATTTGCATATTCAAACTTTGTGGAGTTGTGATTGGTGGAGACGCATGAAAACCAATGGTGTTTGGTGTCATTGACTAAATGAGATTTGAGAGCCACAGAGTCGAGCTCTGCATTCTAGCAGGTCTCGAGACCCCATCAGAGTTCTTGTTGCATGGGTTAAATCTCAGAATTAAAGCCTTTGTGCTCAGATTTTGGAGGAGAGATGTTCGGTCGTCAGTCAGTGACATTCTGTTCTTGCGTGGATGTTAAAAAATATTTAATTTTGCAGAATAGCTAGTAAGCCAACAGTTTTTGTTTATTCTTATTTTTGGCTTAGCCTATAGTTTGAGTGACAAATATCATATTTAATTTAGTCTATTTTTCTCTGTGACTTTTTTTACGGGGTTGACAGTAGGCTATCATAAGACAATAACAAATAAAATTTTGTATAGCCGACATTTTATATTGGTTATTCCCAATCACTCTCTCTTTCTTTAGGGGAAGTTTAAATGTGAGATTCTGGAAAGGAGATCTAAATTTAATGGGACCCGTTGGGTTGGGAAGAAAATCATTATAAGTGGATAGCGGGGGAGCACAGAGTGAATTTTTAGGGGGAACGAGTGGGTGCTCTAATACAGAGGAGAGCAAGTTTTAAAGTGAGTTAATTTATTTATTTTTTTTAATAATTGATGACTTAATTTACACTATTTTTCAAAGATATCATGATATCTATCAGATACAGTATAATACCTGTTGCCACAATTTTATTGAAAAAACTTTTTTTTTTTTTAAGATACTGATACTTCTATTTATCAAGGATGCAATAAATTGCTCAAAAAAATGACCGTAAAGTCAAGTACAAAATATCATATTACAAAATATTTCTATTTCAAATAAATGCTGTTCTTTTGAACTTTCTATTCATCAAAGAATCCTGAAGAAAAATGTATCAGTTTCCACAAAATTATTAGGCAGCACAACTGTTTTCAGCATTGATGATGATAATAATAAATGTTTCTTGAGCAGCAAATCAGCATATTAGAATGATTTCTGAAGAATCATGTGACTCTCAATCTGGAGTAATGATGCTGAAAATTCAGCTTTGCCATCACAGGAATAAATGACATTTCAACAGTTCTTTTAAACTGTGATAATATTTCACAATATTACAGCTTTAACTGTATTGTGATTAAAATAAATGCAGCCTTGGTGATCATAAGAGACTTATTTAAAAAAAAATAATGGTAGTCTCCTTTAAATGTTAAATGCATTTTCCATTATTTTTGAAGGTTAATTTTCTCAACTCACTTGCTATTGCCTGTTTATTTTGAATTGCTTGATCGCTTTCCTTTCTCTCTCTCTCTCTCTCTCTCTCTCTCACTGTCTTGTCCACTAACGGCATGAAAATCCTAGAGAGTTGCATTGTGGGAAATGTAGCACCGTAAAATGCTTGATAGGTTTGTGTTGACCTGCAGAGTTGTTTCTTTGTATACAAGCCCTCCGCCCCTTTGACACCCTGCAGAGTCGCATACCCTTTCCCCGATCACCTGATTAATGACTGGATTGGGAAACGTGCTGCTTTGACAGAATCAGAGAGAATTGATGAACAGATTACAGAGTTCCAGAAGCGCCGGCGGGATTGATTCTGGAGGATGAAATATAAACGAGCACATACTGATCGATGTCTCTGTTTGTGTGTGTGTGTGTGTGTGTTGTACTAGTTATTGATCTCATAGATAGCTAAATTGGGTCTCCCCCCTTTAATGACATGGTGTGTGTTTTGTGTTATTGTGTAGTTCTTCATACTGATTCTTTCTTTCTTTTCTCATAACACGAGACGCATCATCTTGTGGAGGTTCTGTGTCTTTTCCTCTGCCTCGCTCTGTCATTCTGTATGATGAATGCTTTCAGGGAGAGGTTTTTTAAAGGACGACACTGTCCTCGCTGCATACCAATCATTCATGTCAATCATCTGCGGGCCGCCAGCGTGACAATGAGGCGTCCAGCGGCGCGAGGGCTCACCTTCACTAATCGATTTCTCTGAACCTCAGATCTCCTCATTTTTTTCTTTTAGAGAGAGGTTATTTCTGTAAGAGCTGGATATGCTGGAGTTTTTCTCAGTGAAGTGCTGTTGTGTTTAAGATGAGATTTTGATTCCTGGTGTGCATTTTGTGTTTTCGACACTGAAAGTCTGATTATGCTTTAAAGGGGACCTATTATGGCCCTTTTCACAAGATAGGTCTCTGGTGTCCCCAGAATGTGTCTTTGAAGTTTCAGCTCAAAATACCCCACAGATCATTTATTATAGCGTGTAAAATTTCCCCTATTTGTGCAAAAACATGCTTTTTTTGTGTGTGTCCCTTTAATTGCAAATGAGCTGCTGCTCCTGGCCCCCTTTCCAGAAGAGGGTGGAGCTTTAACAGCTCACACTTCGGATACTCAACAACAACAAAACTGGAGAATCTCACGCACTCATGCAAAATCTGGTACATCCAATAACAGAGTGTTTATGATGTTTTTTAGTGCATACATTGTATATCTCCATCTGCTACAGCAGGGAAACAGAAATGGTGGACTGCTGTGGCTCACTCAGGGCGGGATCTATGCTAATAGGGCAGATTGTCACCAGTCATGTGCAGGGCTTACATAAGAGTAGCGGGAAATCTGGAACTGTGCGTTTGGAAAGACTGTTATGATTTATGGGGATTATAAATAAAGAAGTGCGTGAATTATTATTATTTTTATTTTTTTTACCATTATAGGCATGTGTGTGTATGTTTACACACATCTGTGTTCAAACACCTTATGAAACCGTGTGATCAAAGCTTTTTATATGCCAGCATATTAGAGCAGGTAACTAACGCAGATCATAAAGATCATAATAAGTTCATATTGAGCCAGACTGGTTGAAGTCGAGCGTGTCTGTGTTCAGTCAGCTGACTCTAATGAGACCTTCAAATATAAAGCTCCAATTGTCTTCTTTTAAAACATACCACAACGTTGCACACACTCCAAAGGGTTTCAAAAAGATTTGACTTTGAGTTCAGGTGTCATTGTCATGGTTCTGGCTCAACAGGTTAATTGGTCAGATTTATATTCTTTATTTAAGTTGTACTCAATTCAAGGAGAAAGAAAGAACTTTACTAACACAAAGTAAGACATAAAACTAATAGCCCTAATTATATTTCAGATTGTGCCCTGGAAAGTTATCATACAGACATGAATTGACATTCCATTGACGTTCAGTCAAACCTTCAGCCAAAAAAAAAAAAAAAAAAAATACACTATTTAAAGTGTATTTTACTCCTCTCTCTCCTAATTATTTTTGTGCCTAAATATCTTTATTAAATTAATTAATTTGTTATTGTTCACTTAGCTTCTTATGATATTCATTTTAATTAGATTTTGATCTAATATTAGAATTTGGATTATGATGTGAGAAACTTGCAGTTTTTGTAAGATTGAATGGATTTGAAAAGTCTCTTAATCTTTAATAAGAAGCTTGTGTGTGTTTCAGCTTGAGAAGTTGTAAATGCAAATAGTATGAACTTATGATCAATGAATGTTTCCTTTCATTTATTCTGATGAACGTGTCTATATTTAAATGATAATGCATATTTAAGTGATTGGCTGTGTAACACCTGAAGGGGCTGGATTTTACATGAGTGTGTGTTATTAGAACCAGCGGACTTCATGACAATCGCACCACAGGGAATTTACAGTGAATACACACACACACCAAAAAGGGCACTGAATTTGTGACACATTGTGCATTTTGGGATTTTGCACTCTTTCCACTTCTCTTGTGAAGTGCGTGCTGCCTCTGTGAGTGTGTGTGTGTGCTGTACTCTGCTCAACTTCTTCATTACCCACATAATTTAAACAAAAGCCTGTTGCTGTAGCAACAAGCCTCTAAGTGCTTCCTCCATGATGAAGGGCCACTTTTCCTTTACTCTGTGTGTGTGTGTGTGTGTGTGTGTGTGTGTGTGTGTGTGTGTGTGTGTGTGTGTGTGTGTGTGTGTGTGTGTGTGTGTGTGTGTGTGTGTGTGTGTGTGTGCGTGCACGTGCACCTTTTTGTGATTTATGAGGACACAAATGTGTATAATGACATGGGTATTACACTGGTATTACGACGTAAGTATTTCATGAGGAATCATTTCATGAGTCCTCATATTTAAAATAGCTTTGAAAACATACTAAGCAATGTTTTATTAAAAATGTGAAAATGCAGGATGAAAATGCAGTCCCAAGATACAGCCGAAATTCTCTAGATCTGTTCCTGTTCCTGAGGCAACATTTTAAGGCATCATGGAAATGCCCCCTATGGACAGCAAATGTGACTTAATTATGCTGCCTACTAAGATACTTTTAAGCCAGTGCTTATTCAATCCTTCACAGATGCATGCAGTGCTGCAATTCCAAAATATATTTCATAAAGCTCAGTGAACAATAAAAGATCATGACAAAACAAGAAGAGAAATATTTACTGTTGTATGTATGCTCTTATATTATGCTAAAATATTCAAATATGCTGATTCAACTTAAACTTATTTTTACCAACTAGGTGTGTATAGTATTAAATCTAATTGAATTTAAAAATGAATAAAAAAAAAACTATAAAATTCCATCACAACATAAAATAAATAAATAAATAAATTATATACTTGTTAGCACATCACTAATATGTGATAATATAATAATATGAATGAAGAAAAAAAGGCACATATACATAATTCTGCATTTGTGAATTAGGTGTCTTGCAGACGGAGGGATTTAATAACCTGTCATCTTTTCTGTGGACTCATCTGAGAGATTGTGTCGTTTTGAATGTATGAAATTGTATTTTAAATTTCATCTTCTCTAATTGAACGACACAGTGAATTAATGTGACGTTGTGAGGTGCGGCTCTGACGCCGCTGATGTTGGGTGGGGTGATGCGGCGTTGCTGTGGCGCAGTGATGCTGCTGTATTTGCCGGTAACCGCGGGTTACTGGGAGGCAGTCTATAAATAGCTCAGTGTTTCTGCTGCTGGAGTCACGGGAGAGAACACACACATGAGCTAAATATAACCCTCACTCGCTCTCTCTCGCTCTCTCTCCCTCTCCTCTCTGAAAACACAATCAGTGACACTTTGAAACTGCAGCAAAAATCCTTGATCACATAAATGCTGTATCTTTCTTTCTTTCTTTCTTTCTTTCTTTCTATTCTGAAAATGGATAAAACTGCAATACTGTTGTAATTGGTCGAAAAGAAAGCATGCAAACTGATTGTTTTAAAATGCAGCTGCAGTACATTTTTTACATCTTTCTTCTCCCTGGGTGACCTGTAAAATGTGTGTGAGAGAGAGAGAGATTTTGTCCTTTAATCTTTAGAGGTCTGTTTCAGCTTCTTCTTGTCTTCTCTCTCTCTCTCTCTCTCTCTCTCTCTCTCTATATATATATATTTTTTCCCATTTTCCTTTGTAGTGCTTATGTGTAGAATGATAACACTCTCTATCTATGCCTGAGTCATTCCAGATGCATTGATACTGACAGATCATGGTGAAGAACAGGGACGTGTGTGTGTGTGTGTGTTTGTGTGTGTGTGTGTGTGTGTGTGTGTGTGTGTGTGTGTGTGTGTGTGTGTGTGTGTGTGTGTGTGTGTGTGTGTGTGTGTGTGTGTGTGTGTGTGTGTGTGTGTGTGTGTGTGTGCGCGTGCATCTGGTAGTGTGTGTTGTGTTTGAGGTTTTACCTTTGTATATTTTAAAGTGGTGAGAAATGTGAATAATTTGTGAAAAAAAATACATTAAATGCCTTATTACTCTTCATATAATCATGAAAGAAAGAAAGATGGACCAATGTTAAACAAAAACCATCGTAACCGTGTATATTAGGTTAAAAAAATTATGGTCATATTTCAACCCAAATAATAAAAATAAATAAATAAATACATAAATGAAAAATTGGTTTATTGTTAAAATAATAACTGTTGAATTGAATTTTCTCGACGGTGCGTCTGTAAGGGGATCTTTCTGTATTTCTCTGTCTCTTTTTTTCCTGAGATGAGTCTCTATGTGGTTGGGTTCATTACTCTGTAGAAATGTATTTTCTCTTCTCTGAGTGAATGTGAGTTTTTCTGAGCGCTGCTCATGTTCAGCGGTGAGATGTCTTTTTTGGAGCTTGTGCGAGTTCCCATATGAGATTCCAGATCGCAGATCATGTCTCAGACGTTGTATTTATCAGTCCATCATGTCTCAACATCTCCTCTCACCTGCGTGTTGTTTTACAGGATCAGTTTATTCGCAAATCAGAACACATTTGCTGACATGTCCATCAGCATCAAGCCCAAGACACCTGCAGCCTCTTCATTGACAATAACCTCTCCTCTCATGAACATCACGTGACTAAACATCAGGACAGCATTAAAGAGAGAGATAGGAAGAACGAAAAATAAGGAAGGATAGAAGATGGAAGAACAGAAAAAGGAAGGAAAGAAAGAACCGGAAGAAAGAACGAAAGGAAGGAAAAGGATAAAGAACTAAAAGGAAGTTAGGTAAAACAGGAAGGAAGGAAGGAAGGTGAAGCAGGAAGGAAGGAGGGACAGAAAAGGAAGAATGGAAAAAGTAAGGAAAGAAAGAATAACGAACCAAAAGGAAGGAAAGTAAAACAGGAAGGAAGGAAAAACAGACAAGAAGGAAGAAACTAAATGGAAGTAAGGTAAAACAGGAAGGAAGGAAAGAAGTAAGAAGCAAGGAAGGTAGATAAAAAGGAAGGAAGGAATGAAGAACAAAAAGGAAGGTAGGTAGATCGAAAAGGCAAGGATGGAAGGATAAATGGATAAAAGAAAGAATGAAGGAATGAAGAACGAAAAGGAAGGTATGGGAAAAAAAGTCAGGAAAGAATGAAAAAATGAAGAATGCAAAGGATAAAAATAAGGAAGTATGGTCGAACAAAAATAGGAAGGATGTTAGAGTAATGGAAGGATAGATGGTGGAAAAGTAGAATGAAAAAAAATGAAGGAAGGAAAATGAAAAGGAGAGTAGGAAGAACAGGAAGGAAGGAAGAATGAAAAAGGAAGCAAGGAATGTTAAACACAAAAAAGAAAGGTAGCAAGACTGAAACAAGGAAGAAATGTAGAACAAAGGAAATAAGAACAAACAGGAAGGAAGAATGGAAGGAATAACAGGAATAAAGAAAGTGATAAAAAGGCGAAAGGAAAAATATCAAATGGCAGACTGAAAGAATAAACTGAAAGAAAGACCAAGCAAATAAAAGAACAAACAAATGAAAAGAAACAGAACTGGAGGATAAAAACTACAGAACGGATACAAACCACTTATAATAAATGTTTGGCATAATGAAAAGAGCAAGTAACAGTGTAAATGTGCAAAAAAAAAAAAACCTAAAGAACAAAAAGATGAATGAAATGATGTCAGAGACAGAACAAACATAGGAATAAACAACAGAACAAACGCACGAAAGGAAGCAGCGGTGTTCGCAGTCAGAAGAGAAGAGTGGAAAGAGTCTCAGATTCACCTTCACTGATGCGGTTTCATCTCCACGCATCTCAGCGCTTCAGGAGTTTAAACTAGTGCGCTTTCATTTTAAAACACTTTTGATATGGTTACACCTGTCGTTTAAACGAATCCGGTGTTTTCGACCCTCAAAAACTGAGACTTTTGAAAAACGCCATTTTAAAATGAAAACGCACTAGTGTAAACACAGTCCTTAATCCACTGCAGCCCTCTAAACACAAGACAGATGAAAGAAGAACGAGAGTGAATAATTATTCCTTCCTGTTCGACGGCCAGCATGCCACAGGCTGTGGAAACAGAGCGCGGGAGTCGGCCGGAGGCTCCTTAATGTGTGTGTGATGAATTATGTATCAGTGTCTGCAGGGCCTGTTGTCTTCTGTGTGCTGGATGATTGAATGAAGGAAGAAATGGAGGATGTGAGTCTGTTCAAACAGCACCATTAATGCTGTTGGTTTAGGCAAGCGTCACTATTACAGTATCCTTCCTTCCATCCATCCGTCTGTCCATTCATCTATCTGTCTGTCTGTCATTCTATTTATCCATCCATCCATCTGTCTGTTTGTCTGTCTGTCTGTCATTCTATTTATCCATCCATCCATCCATCCGTCTGTTTGTCTGTCTGTCATTCTATTTATCCATCCATCCGTCTGTTTGTCTGTCTGTCATTCTATTTATCCATCCATCCATCCGTCTGTTTGTCTGTCTTTCATTCTATTTATCCATCCATCCATCCATCCATCCATTCATCTGTCTTTCCATCCATCTATCTGTCTGTCCATCAGTTCGTCTGTCTGTCTATCTATCTATCCATTCATCTATCTGTCTGAGTGTTTGTCTGTCTTTCATTCCATTTGTCTATCTGTCTGTCTGTCTTTCCATCCATCCATCCATCCATCTGTCTGTCTGTCATTCCATCCATCCATCCGTCTGTCTGTCCGTCTGTCTGTCTGTCTGTCTGTCTATCTATCTATCTATCCATTCATCTATCGGTCTGAGTGTTTGTCTGTCTTTCCATCCATTTGTCTATCTGTCTGTCTTTCCATCCATCCATCCATCCATCCATCCATCCATCCATCCATCCATCCATCCATCCATCCATCTGTCATCTATTTGTCATTCTATTTATCCATCCATCCATCTGTCTATCTGTCTGTCTGTCATTCCCTCCATCCATCCATCCATCCATCCGTCTGTCTGTCTGTCTGTCTATCTGTCTGTCAGTCTGTCTGTCTGTCTGAGTATCTTTCTGTCTTTCCATCCATCTGTCATCTATCTGTCTGTCATTCTATTTATCCATCCTTCCATCCATCCATCCATCCATCGTCTGTCTTTCCATCCATCTGTCTATCTGTCTGTCTGGCTGTCATTCCATCCATCCATCCATCCGTCTGTCTGTCTGTCTATCCATTCATCTATCTGTCTGTCTATCTGAGTATCTGTCTATCTTTCCATCCATCTGTCATCTCTCTGTCTGTCATTCTATTTATCCATCCATCCATCCATCCATCCATCCATCCTTCCATCCATCCATCCGTCTTTCTTTCTTTCTTTCTATCTATCTATCTATCTATCTATCTATCTATCTATCTATCTATCTATCTATCTATCTATCTATCTATCTATCTATCTATCTATCTATCTATCTATCTATCTATCTATCTATCTATCTATCTATCTGTTCATCTACCTGTCTGTCTATCTGAGTATCTGTCTGTCTTTCCATCCATCCATGCATCCATCCATCCTGAATACATGGCATGAAAATGCTGCTTTATTGAATTTATTTATTTATGTGAAACATAGCTAAATACATTTAGGGTGGTCTTTGTTGACAGGGGCCGGCAGTTAATTTAGAAATAACTTAGAAATGCTCTAGTAACCCTCTAGAACACCCTAGCATGCTGTTGAGTTTTGCACAGCTGAGCACCCCTCACGGTTTCCTCAAAACGTGTATAAATCTGGTGTATTCTATTGAATTCTAACTGGCATCTTTATAGTTTCTGCGAAACCGACTCAAACAACTGATGTTGTGCTCTTGTCTGAGGCCATAGCTTACATCTCAGCATATTTTCTGTCTCGTATCAGTAGATATGCAGTCGTATTCCTCTCCAGAGATGTTGCGATCCGACTCCAGGCCTGAGAGCAACTCCCAACGGTCTCCCAGAGGGTCTTATCTCCTTCATTAATCCATCCCTCTATCGCTCTTTCTGTCTCTCTCTCTTTGTCTCTCTCTCTGCTCGCTGATAACGGAGAACATGGAAATGTCAAGGATATTTTATTGCCGTTTCTATGAGCCTGAAGTGGTTATGTGAGCTTGCACATGCCCTTGGCATTTTTTTGTGTACAGTTTCTGACAAGCCTTTTATGGTGATGGATTTTTGCTGTCGGTTTTTGAACATTGTGTATACAAACCAAATTTGGCTGATGTTTGAAGAGTTTATTTTTGTCATCCTCCATAAAAACAAATGTATTTTTAGCTGTGGATTTGACAAGCACTTCACTTGACCTTTGTGTACTTCTTTGTGTTTGTGCAGGATGGCTATTCAGGTGGATAAGTTTGATTTTGACAGCATGCCCGTGACGGACCATGATGCATTGCGACTGGCCACAGTACGCCAACAGGAAGAGAAGAGACAGCAAGTGCAGGGAGGGCTCATCAACAGCACGCTAGACATCCACTGGACCATCATATCCTTTACTGAAAGCAGCTGTCCTGATAACCCTTACAGCGCCACTGAAGCTGAACACATCTGAGCTTACCTTACCCGAGTGTTACCTCACGCCGGGTTCAGACTACACAGTATTTTTGTCTGTTACGATTGTCACTGTGTCAGATTGTGCATGATTTTGACTCCTAAATTCTTGTCGTGTCATGCACAAGAAACATGACATATTGCTTTCAGACCAATCATAGCTCGACATCTTTGATGATGTGCATGATGTCATCAAAAAGACGGAACTAGCGATTGATTCTGGACAGTGTTACTCATGTTGATGAATAATTCTCATCAACAACATTTTTTCACTGACGAAAATGAGATGATATCTAAATAAATATTGAATGACAAAAACAATGAAGAAAAATAATGAAGAAAAACAAGACGAAAATGTTAGGGAGGGGTGTGTGTAAATGTCTGAGAGAAAGAGAAGAGCGTGATGACACAAAAGAGAGTTTAATATAGTCCAGTTGTTTGTGCGCACACAGAAAGCCGCCTCTCAGATGTCACGAGTACTGAATTGAGCTCTCTTTTGCGTCTTTTCAAATACACACAAAATTGTCAAAATGTTTGTTTTGACAAGTATTCACATAAACACAGTCGATTATGTCTTAATTGAATGTAAAATGTCAAAAGACTGATTAAAACTAAATTAACACTGCTTCTGGAAACAAGAGCGTAAACAAACAATGGCTACTGAAGCGGCGAAGGAGAATGTAATGAATGATTTGCTAGCTTAAATTAAACATGGCAGTCTTCACAGGACGTCGTGAAGGGACACAGATTGCTATCCTGTGTGACCCACTATGCGAAATAAAACAATTGATTCTTGCATCCTGACACCAATTGTCTTTTGACACCCTACATCAAATGGATTGTGCCAAAATCAGGCTGATATCATGTGGTCTGACCCCAGCATTAATCACCATAAAATCACTGAAACACACAGCCTTGAATGGCATATTGCTTTTATATAATGACGACAATGTCATATACAGTACATAATTTATAATATTCTGTTACAATTTATCCCTTTAGTGGTTTTTACAATATAGATTTATCCAAAGTAGCTTTAAAATGCTGGCAACAACAATTTGATAGATGTCTATATAGATTTGTACATAAATAAGCAATGCTGTTTATCTAATCAGATGTTAGAACTTACAACTTCTGTTTTATAATGATTGATAAGCCATGACAGTCTGTGTGCTCACCCTCATGCTGTTACACACCCGTAAGACCTTTGTTAATCTTCAGAACACAAATTAAGATATTTTAGTTGAAATCCGATGACTCTGTGAGGTTTTCATAGACAGCAATGACAAGTTCCTTCAAGATCCATAAAGGTACTTAAAACATATTTAAATGTGAGTACAGTAATATTATAAAGCAATATTATAAAGCTATGAGAATATTTTTTGGGGCACTAAAAAAAAACAAAATAACGACATTTAGTGATGGCCGATTTCAAAACAATGCTTCAGGAAGCAGCGGATCATAATGAATCAGTGTATCGAATCTGCTGTTCGGAGCGCCAAAGTCATGTTATTTCAGCTGTTGGCAGTTTGACACGCAATCTGAATCATGATTCGATACACTGATTCATTTATTCTCCGAAGCTTCCTGAAGCAGTGTTTTGAAATCGGCTATCACTATATACGTTATATATACGGCCTCACGGAGCCATCGGATTTCAACTAAATTATCTTAATTTGTGTTCCGAAGATTAACGAAGGTCTTACAGGTGTGGAACGGCATGTGGGTAAGTAATTAATGACAGAATTTTCATTTTTGGGTGAACTAACCCTTTAAATGTTGTCTCATCCAATCAGATTTTAGAGTCCAGTTTATAAATCTGTTTTCAGATGAACTCTCCTGGCAGTTATTTGTTGTACTCCAGTGTAAGAGCTTTGGCTTTGGAGTATGTAGAGTGAAGCAGGTGATGTAATGTGCTATGGATGTTACGTGTGCCCCAACTGTGAGGACGACCATCAGACAGCATCTGTTTCTAACAGCTGGACATACTAGAGGAGACACGTTTACGCTGAGTTTGATGCACTGACATATGGTTCAAACTTATGGCACTTGTGTGTGTGTGTGTGCACGTGTGCGCGCAGTTCATGTACTTACCTATAGTTTGAAGACAATTTGTCCCCAGAGGTAAATCTGACAGAAATGCCCTTTGGGGACGTATGGAGACGTCTTCAGTTGAAAAAAAAAAAAAAATGTTATATAAAAAATGTTTTTTCCATGTAGCTTTCTTTCAGGGTTTGGATTACCAAAAACAACAAAAATAGTCTGGCATCATACAGTGGTGTTCGTCATTTCTCCCATTTGTTTCAGGAGACTGACACCCTGACATGAGCCCTGAGCGCTGTACACTCTCCACTGCGTCGTCCCTCATTTTAATAGCGTTTAAACGCCCCCGTGATTACTAGCACTTGTTCTCTTCATGAGTCGCTTTCGACTGCGGAGGCTCAATGACACTTACAAAATAATAAACAACTGAAATAATAAATAATAAAGAGATACAGTCCCAAGCGGGCGATGTGTACACGTTTCAGGAATTTTGGCATCAGCATGACTGATCGGATGTGTAGAAGCTTGTGCTTGATTGGTTGGGTAAAAACACAATGATATGAAGAGATGAGTAACACATGAGGGTTGTGTTCAGTGACGCCCTGTGGAAGACTGTGTTCAAGTTTATACTGAGCCTGTGGATCAGAGATGCCATCGTGCCAGTCAACCAGCCATAAATGTGCAAATATACAGTGGGTAGGGAAAGTATTCAGACCCCCTTAAAATTTTCACTCTTTGTTATATTGCAGCCATTTGCTAAAATCATTAGTTCATTTTTTTTCCTCATTAATGTACTCACAGCACCCCATATTGACAGAAAAACACAGAATTGTTGACATTTTTGCAGCTTTATTAAAAAAGAAAAACTAAAATATCACATGGTCCTAAGTATTCAGACCCTTTGCTGTGACACTCATATATTTAACTCAGGTGCTGTCCATTTCTTCTGATCATCCTTGAGATGGTTCTACACCTTCATTTGAGTCCAGCTGTGTTTGATTATACTGATTGGACTTGATTAGGAAAGCCACACACCTGTCTATATAAGACCTTACAGCTCACAGTGCATGTCAGAGCAAATGAGAATCATGAGGTCAAAGGAACCAAGGTTACAAAAAAAATTCTGCTGCACTTAAGGTTCCTAAGAGCACAGTGGCCTCCATAATCCTTAAATGGAAGATGTTTGGGATGACCAGAACCCTTCCTAGAGCTGGCCGTCCGGCCAAACTGAGCTATCGGGGGAGAAGAGCCTTGGTGAGAGAGGTAAAGAAGAACCCAAAGATCACTGTGGCTGAGCTCCAGAGATGCAGTCGGGAGATGGGAGAAAGTTGTAGAAAGTCAACCATCACTGCAGCCCTCCAACAGTCAGTGCTTTATGGCAGAGTGGCCCGACGGAAGCCTCTCCTCAGTGCAAGACACATGAAAGCCTACCTGAAGGACTCCAAGATGGTGAGAAACAAGATTCTCTGGCCTGATGATATTCTAAAATATCTTACTGCAGTGTCTCTCAAACAACTGTCTCACCGCAGCCACCAAGTGAACGCTCAGAGTAACGTTATAACATTTTCAACACTCTCAAATGTATCTAATATGATAAACAGAGCTGCGTTACCTCATACTCATGACCGGAAAAGTAAAAGAGGCGCCGGTGACTGTGGCATAATAAAAGATTCTGCGCTCAAACTTGGCGTCATCAAGCTACGCCTTTGTTTTGAATAGGCCTCTAGCGACCTCTAGCGCACATAATTCTTACATACTGCACCTTTAATTTCACCATTCAGTTTTACAATGTATACTGCATACATTTTTATTTAAATACAATACTTTGCAAAACAATGTGTTATAAATCAGTGTTTCTCAACTGGTTTGGTTTTAGTTTCCATATTAATTATTTAGCGACCCAGTACAGTCCCAAAATCATAATTATACTACGTAACATAAATGTTCTTAACTTTAAAATAATAGTTAGTTATAACACCTTGAACTGTATCAGCCCACTAATATGCAAAAAAAGCTGTAGGCCAAATATTGTATTACCAAGTGACAAATGAATTTGTGGCCAGTTTCTCCTTATTGTTAGACTTTAATTAGGCACACAGCCCTTAAGGTTTGCTATCTTGATTATTAAAGGGCAGCAAACCTCATTAAAATGCAGCTATTCATGCAGGATTATATGATTAGTTGCATTTTATTGTTTGCATTCAGCGTTGTTGGTTTTTTGTTTGTTTTTTTTGTTTGTTTCTTTGTTTGTTTGTTTTTTTTCAGAATCGACCTGCAGCCCATTTTCGGCTCGTTAACCACTAGTTAAGAACAGCACAACATGTTCCTGGATCAACATCTTTATTGATCCTGGAATAACATTCCAATCAACCAATCAGATTTGAGAGAAAAATTTACAGTTTATGTCAAGTTTAGGCTTACATCCAGGGTTAGGAACTTATATGGCAGTTATTCGGTTATCATTTCCCTCTGATTTTAGGGATAAGTTTTGGGTAGGGTTAATGGTTCTGAACATTCACAAACACTCCAAATGTCCTGGACAATATTTGTCAATATTTTCTAATGTTAATGAAATGAATTGTATTTGATAAAATATGAAACTGTATTTTTGTATTATTATTGTCCACATCTGGCTGTAGGAATCTCTTCCAGAACTCAGTGTATACTTACATGGTTGAGTTGAGAAGAAGGCCATCTCTCACTACAGCGCTCAGCATCATTACACAGCTCACAGTGATAGCATCACTGCTGTTACGTAATAAGCTTTGTGTTCTCATCGCTGTCATTAGTGTCACTGTGTGCAAATATCTTGCCTCTGTCTACACTCTTGTCTTTGTCGCAATGCACAATGCTTTAATTCAGAAAACTTAGAGTGGCATGGTTCCTGGAAAAAGATAATAAAGGTCAGTAGTGTAGATTTGAACATCATTAAGGATGCACCAATATAGCAATTTTGGTTGATACCGATAAGCCATGTTTTCCTTGACCAAATGTGCACTCGTCCCTTCAGCGTCACGGGGAGGCCAGTGTGGAGGGGGTCCTCAACCAGCTCATCCTTGAACATCTGCAGCTGGCTCCTCTACAGTGGGGTAAGAACACTTTCCTCTGTCCGTCCCCTTCTTCATGAATACAGATATTCAAATATATTCACACTCAGAGGTTATTTGTCTCCAGCGGTGGATGTAGGACTGGTCTCTGTTCATGTTTCTTATTTGCATTTGTAATGGAGGAGAGTGTTAGAGGCCATTCACGCAGGTTCTTGCATCATTCGTGCTGTTTTATTATTGTTGGTCTGCGTAGGGATGCACTAGATAGATGTGTTTGACTGTTGCGGCATGTTTTGCTGTTTTCATTAGAGCTGCGTTTTTAATTGGGCATGAAATGAAATTCAGTTCCATTTTTTAAATGCATGTTATTGATCTTACTGAGAACAATTCATCCAAGCATGTGTTTATGTATTCACTTTTTGTCCTCTTAAAGGGATAGTTCACTCAAAAATGCAAATTCTGACATAATTTACTCACCCTCAGGTTGTTCCAAACCCGTTTTTTTTTTTTTTTTTTTTTTTTTTTTTTTTCTGTTGAAAACAAGGAAAGATATTTTGAAGAAAGTTTGTAACCCAGCACTTTTGGCCACCATTGACTTCCATAGTATCCTTTTTTTATTCTTCAAAATATCTTCATTTGCATTCAGCAGTACAAAGAAATTTATACAGGTTTGGAGTCAATGATGACAGAATTTGCATTTTGGGGTGTGATGTACATCTCAATATGTAAGAAAAGATTGTTACTATTTCCACTTCTTCACAACTTTTCTTCACATATAATATTATCCTTATCCTCTAATAAAATTCCACAAGCTATTTTAAGCTTAAACATTAGATTTTTATTTAAATTAAATTAATTTTATGTATGTGAATGACTCTTTTCCACTTGTCCACTGAAGACTAATTTTGAGAACATATTTGAACATTAAAAATTTAAATATAGTTTTTATGGCATCACAAGCTAGTTTAATATAATAGTTAAAATTCATATCAATCAATCAACACATGAAATACTGTCAGAAAAATGTGTAAAATTTGTATATTTAAAGTTACTTCAGTTTGTAACCTCAATGTGCACCTTATCTACCCTTAGATGGTGCTTATATTAGTACTTTAAGGTTCCATATTAGTAGGGGTGCACTAATTAGGTGTAGATGAAACAAGCGTGCTGCACAAGTCCTGAAAAGTACAGCCAAAGTGCCTCACTTGCCCCCATTATAGGTCATAAACCCCGTCCTGTCCATGTAATCTGATGGGACGTGATATAAATTAAACAATTAAATTACACTTCAAAAAAATTTTTCCCAAAGATGGTTTCTGTAATTTTATGTAATTTTTATTACACTGTTGTAAGTTAAAGTGTTCGTTGATGCTGTAAAAAACGGGGGTGTGACATCAGGATTGACAGCTGTGATTGACAGCTTCTCAGAGCGAAGTAGTCACTGAGGCACCATCTGACTTTTTTCAGGACTTTTAGGAGGAGATTGGAGCTTTAACTTTAATTTCGACATTCCCACAACTGTTTATTTCACACTAACATAATGAGTTGTTCTGCAGTAAACTGTACAAAACGATTATGCAGGAGTGTGTCTCTCAAAGACACTCAGTGATCAAAGTTCAAACCTATGTCTAACCTCTGGAGCCACCCTCTCATGTGTTTCCTCTGGATCTGGATCTGCAGTCTGCATGCCTCTTCACTTTCTCGGTCAACACCATTCCGAACACATCACACGTTCATGTTTATTCAAGCTAGCAGACCTGTGTAACACTAATGCATATTCATGAGCTCATAAATGTTGGAGGACTCATCTGAGATGACCAGACTGTGACATGAAACATGTTCCATATCACACGGTGTTCATCTCTCTCTCTGTGTGTGTGTGTGTGTGTGTTACATTTGCGCACAAGTGGCTGTCAGAGCACTAGTGTCTTGTTTATCTGTCATTTTGATAGACCTGTCGTGTCGTGTATTTCATGTTTTATATTTGATATTTGTAAAGGAATTATTTAGCAGTTTTTCTCTAATATCTATATTATGTCACTCACATGATCATATACTAGATGGTCTTTTGATGAAATGCCACCTATAACAAAGACACTGCGATATCGTACCTGCAATGTTGTTTTTGTTGCAAAGTTGGAATTTTCCCAATTTTAAGTAAGCAGAACTATCAAGTTTTGAGTTTGTAGTACTCATGCTTGTTAATTGCACCTAACTTTTTAAAGTTAATTAACTTTTTTATTTTGAGTTCTTGCAAATTAAATTAGTTATTTTCTAGGATTGTTTTTTTGAAAGGATATTTGTTAAGCAAAACGTGTTAACATACAAAATTTGACCATGCATTATGTTGAAGTTTATTTAAAGGTTAAAATCACTTTACACTTGCATTTAGTTTTTAGCGAGTGATATTTCTGATCCCTGCGCACACACATACTGTAATAAGTAGAGACATTCAAACACACAAGAGAAGCAGCAGAGCCATTAAAATTCGTTCCCATCATCAGCGGCATTTATTTAGCGGTTAAATGCGGTCAGCGGTCTTTAATGCTTTAATGGACCTATCAGAAGTCTCTCTCTCTCATGCATTTATCAGAGATGTGAAAATGGCAGGACTCTTGATTAAAACCCCATCTGAGCTTCAGAATGTGTGATGGCTCTTTCTGCACCTGCTTGTCTTCCAGTCCAAATTGACAAATATTACAACAAGACCTGCAGCGGGTTATTGCATATTAGATGGGGGATTAATAGAAACTGAAGGCACAAATGTTTTCAAACTTTTAAGAGTGCTATTTCTAAAACTTAGCTATGGTTCAGATGGTTATGGTTCTCTAACTCTCCAACCCCTCTGAACCCTGATGGATGGATGGATAATTGGATGGATGGATGGATGGATGGATGGATGGATGGATGGATGGATGGATGGATAATTGAATAATTGGATGGATGGATGGATGGATGGATAATTGTATGGATGGATGGATGGATAATTGAATAATTGGATGGATGGATGGATGGATGGATGGATGGATGGATGGATGATGGATGGATGATAATTGAATAATTGGATGGATGGATGGATGGATGGATGGATGGATGGATAATTGAATAATTGGATGGATGGATGGATAGATAATTGAATAATTGTATGGATGGATGGATGGATGGATGGATGGATAATTGAATAATTGGATGGATGGATGGATGGATAATTGTATGGATGGATGGATGGATAATTGAATAATTGGATGGATGGATGGATGGATGGATGGATGGATGGATGGATGGATGGATGGATAATTGAATAATTGGATGGATGGATGGATGGATGGATGGATAATTGAATAATTGGATGGATGGATGGATGGATAGATAATTGAATAATTGTATGGATGGATGGATGGATAATTGAATAATTGTATGGATGGATGGATGGATAATTGAATAATTGTATGGATGGATGGATGGATAATTGTATGGATGGATAATTGAATAATTGGATGGATGGATGGATGGATGGATAATTGAATAATTGGATGGATGGATGGATGGATGGATGGATGGATGGATGGATGGATGGATGGATGGATGGATGGATAATTGAATAATTGGATGGATGGATGGATGGATGGATGGATGGATGGATGGATGGATGGATGGATGGATGGATGGATGGATGGATGGATGGATGGATATTTTTTGTTTGGATGGATGGATATTTTTTTGTTTGGAAGGATGGATATTTTTTTGTTTTTATATATATATATATATATATATATATATATATATATATATATATATATATATATATATATATATATATATATATAGGTTCAGTGTGTTACCCCTGTCCACATCAGTTGACATTGATTGATGCTTGTTTTTGCTTTTTCACATCATGGAAGTGAGTGATGTACTGTAACCTGGTGATTGTCTATGTTGGTCAGCATCTGTCGGTGCTCTTATTTGCAAAGAGCTACTAAAAAACCCCAAACAACTTAATCAATGAATGTGCTTCAGGATGTTTGATGCTTTGTAAAAGCTTAATGACTTTAGTGTGATATACTTTTTTTTTTATCTCATCAGCGCAGTGTGAGTAACGACAGATTAGTGTTAAAGCTACAATCTAGTGTTTTATTCATTTCCGTACTTGAGTCTATTTGCTGTAAGTAAAGACAGGTACTCTGCGGCATCCTGCGTTACCGTGGCAACCGGCAAGGATTCCGATTATCCTGTTCATTTGCACCGAGGGGCGATGCGGCACCGTTCGTTTCAGCCACTGATTGCCTTCTGTATGCCCCTGTGTGTGTGTGTGTGTGTGTGTGTGTGTGTGTGTGTGTGTGTGTGTGTGTGTGTGTGTGTGTGTGTGTGTGTGTGTGTGTGTGTGTGTGTGTGTGTGTGTGTGTGTGTGTGTGTGTGTGTGTGTGTGTGTGTGTGTGTGTGTGTGTGTCTGTACCTGAATGTGTTTGGATGCTTGTCAGTCACACATTTCCTTAGAAATCAGCAGAATGCGGAGTGTGTGTGTCGTAGGCTCTTCTTTACTATCCTAGAGGTCATTAGCTGAATTTGGATAGTTGATATGAATTATTTTGGGAAGATGCCATGTCCTGAAGACATTTTAAGCAGCATTTTGCTAGTTTTTTATATTAATTATGCATCAGATTTTTACAAATTCATGCTAATTGAGAGTCTACATGGAATATTTGCACTTTTAAAAAATTGATTTGTCATGCAAGGCTATTTAAAAGGAACTAGTGAAGGTTAAAAAGGTGATTTAAAATGGTGACTAGATACACATACCTAAGATGTACGATTTCCTTATACTTTAAAACTAAAATTTTGATAATAAAAAATATTTATAAATAAATGCTAAAAAGGTCCATGAACACATTATATGTCAACAACGCACAGATTAACTGTCTTGCGTTTCATTGGTTGCTGTGTGCTCCATCCTGGTTGCTGTATGACATGTCTTGCACTTCATTGGTTGCTGTGTGACCTGTCTTGTGTTTCATTAGTTGCTAAGTGCTCCATCCTGCTTTCATTGGGTGCTGTGTGACCTTTCCTGCATTCCATTGGTTGCTAATGAAAATGTTAGCAGATCAGTACTCTAGACATATATAGACGCCAAATGTGATCTTTCTTTCACTCTCTTTCTCTCCCTCTTTCTTTCGTTTTTTTTTTTTTCTTAATAAAGGTCAGGGTGTGCAGTTGAGAATTAATGATGTTCACATTTTTTACAAAAGAGAATATGCTTTTTTCTCTGTGGTAGTCTGTGGCAGTACTGCATTAATTCTGCATCCTCTTGTGGTTTTGACATAAATTAGATGCTACCAGCAACTTAGTGTACGCTTTATAATGTTAATAAATACTGGTGAAACGCATTAGATGTGTGAGTGCTTGAGGGGAACGGCTAATCTGGCTCAACACAATACAGACGCATTTGATCCTTGTTGTGCTATTGTGTTGCCGCAGCACAGAATTATCACATTTTTGTCACGCTGTACAATTCCTAAACAAGCTCTTTTGAGCTGCAGGATTAAAATTCGGTACAGCTAGTTCCTTGGTGCTTTTAAATGAGGTGCTGTTATTACATTTCTCCGTCTGATAATCAACACAGTGACAACAGTGTCTCGTCCAATCATCATCTCTGCAGTCCTTCAGCCATTGTCATGTAACAATAGGTTCTCTGTCCAGTCGTACGCTCTCATTGTTTGACTCTTTCCCTCGTGTGTCTTATTGCACGTCTGGTCAGCAGGTCATTTGAGTGAAAGGGTTTCTGCTCACTGGTTTGTGAAACCATCAGGTCGTCTGCGCAGACGTACGTACATGATAATTACGTTGCAGTGGCCTCTCTGTCTTATTTGCTCTCAGCAGGTGGTGATTAAAGCTTCTAAACCAGAAAGCAACCAACGTATTGGAAGAACCACACAGTATTTTAGTCAACCAATACCCATCCTAGAGTTGTATTTCTCTAGAAACTAAATTCTGCTTAGTATTTCAATGGTTATAGTAGTACGTTTATTGGACGAACATCAAAATATCAGGGAATTTGAACATTTTCAGGCCTGAGAAAGTCATGAAAGTTTTTATAGTGAATATGTATTTTTGTAGTTATGCTCTAAAGGCAGGAACACACCAAGCTGACGCCGCCGAACTAGTGGCGACGAAAGCAGACTGCGGGGTTGGCTCACGTCGGCAGCGTCTAGGTCCAAAGTTGCCCTGACACACCAAACCGACGCTCGACAGCCAACGGCCATGTAGCACATCCGTTCTGCGTCTGCGTAAGATGAAATGCCTTTCCGTACCAGCAGGTGGCAGTAGCTGGACAGCCAATCAGAATGATCAGATGGCCCGACGGACCGACGAACTCAGACGCCGATTCAACACGTCAAATCTGCTGGAAAAAAGTAGACGAGGACCAACTTTAGCCGACGATGCAGAACACACTGGGAAAACTTAGTCAGCTGACGAACAAAAACTGCCGGCTCGGTGTGTTCCAGCCATTAAATGTCATTTGTTTCGAATTTTATCTTTGCAAATGCAGTCACTGGAACATAGTTTAGGGTAGTATATAAATAGTAATAGTAAATAGGATTGAGATTCAGACAGTGTTGAAACTGTTTTACCTTGTGTTATAAATGCATGTAGAGGGAAATCTTAAAACATTCACATCAACAGATGCAGAGTTGATTCTGTTTTGATGTTTGGGGAAAAAACAACTGTTGCTCCTCAGTGCTCCTCTAGGCTGTTTATTTGAGCTCAGGTCTTTTGGATCAAAAATAACAAGAGAGTTATACAACATGAGCGTTTAATGGCTTATCTGTGGTGAGACTGTTGTGTCTTGTCAGACTTACAAGTTTTTCTTTTATTCCTCCATTATTAACTGCCCAAGCAAATTACCAGAGACAAATGATGAGTCTGGCTCCCAAATACTAGAATGACCCTTTATTATCCACCAAAACCATAATGAATGGGTCTGGGCAAGAGAACAAAGATGGAGTGATGAGGTAGAGGAGAGAAATAAGGGCGGGGATTAAATGTGCATAAAATAATTATTGTCATCGTAATAATCTTCCCAAATGACTGACAGGAGAGTGTGAACCCAGCTGGCGGTTCTCAAATTTGATTTCATTGTAATTAGCCGTGCCACTTAAAACAGGACAAGACACTCAATCAGAGCAAAAGACCGTCTGAGAGACTGTCCGTCCTCTGTGCTTTTTTTTTTTTTTTTTTTTTGGTGAAATATGCTTAGCTGCTATTCCTGTTAAGCAACTTAAGGTGAATGTGAGGAAGTGCTAAGAAGACTGATGTCACATTTGCTGAGTGGAGATGTGTGCTGTTTTATCATATAAATTTTGTTCATGTGAAAAGAATCCACCAATAAGATGGAGAGGGCTAGAAAACGCAGGAGACTGAAAGATGGAAGCCAGCGACGTAATTTAATTTACATAGCTGGAGTGAAGAGCTATCATCTGTACACATCTGGAATGAAGGGCTTCCATCAGGTGGAAAGATGAGCATTTACTAAGACTCAAGATGGCAGGGCGCTACGGGAGTGGAGCGGTCGCAAGTGAACAAAGGATCAATCTATTATTGAAACATTTATCAGTCCCACCGGTGAGGATGAGAGTCTTGACAGTAGGGATGTATAGAAGGGAAAACATGAACATATATCTATCTATATCTGTCTGTCTGTCTGTCCTAACTATGTGATGTCCTTTTTATCTAGTTAGCTTTTCAGAAAAACATCAGTAGCACATCATACATGTCCCTAAACTTGACTATAAATCATGAGCAAATATCTGCACACACTCTTTGTGAGTCGATCTCAGTGTTACTCCTGCCGTATGTAAAGGACAGCATTGATTATGCCGTGTGTGTTGACTCTGCAAGGATCTGCCCCCTGTAGAGTCACGGACTCAGTTAATTAGACAAGCTAAACAAACACACACACACACACACACTTTTGTGATTGTAAGTGGTGCTTGCTCATGCAAAAGTCACAACCACAATGCTAAGGTATTTTGTGTGGTTGCCGGGGTGTTGCTTTGCGGTTGCTACGGTTTTCAAGAGGGATTTTACTGATTTTACATTTTTATCTGTTGCTTTGCGGATGCTGAAGTGTTGGTTGCTGTGTAGTTGATTTTACACTTTTAACTTGTGTCTGTGGTTGCTGTAGTGTTGTGGGTGGTTGCCAGGTTGTTGCTATGTGGTTGCTAATGTGTTCAGAGTTGATTTTACATTTTAACTTGCTTTTGTAGGTGGTTACCAGGTTGTTGTTAAGCAGTTGCTAAAGTGTGTAGAGTTGATTTTACACTCTTAACTTGTGTCTGTGGTTGCTGTTGTGTTGTGGGTGGTTGCCAGGGTGTTGCTATGTGGTTGCTAATGTGTTCAGAGTTGATTTTACATTTTTACCTGCTTTTGTAGGTGGTTACCAGGGTGTTGCTATGCATTTGCTAAAGTGTGTAGAGTTGATTTTACACTCTTAACTTGTGTCTGTGGTTGCTGTAGTGTTGTAGGTGGTTGCCAGGGTGTTGCTGTGTTGGTGCTAATGTGTGCAGAGTTGATTTTATGTTTTTACCTGCTTTTGTAGGTGGTTACCAGGTTGTTGCTATGTGGTTGCTAATGTGTTCAGAGTTGATTTTACATTTTAACTTGCTTTTGTAGGTGGTTACCAGGTTGTTGTTAAGCAGTTGCTAAAGTGTGTAGAGTTGATTTTACACTCTTAACTTGTGTCTGTGGTTGCTGTTGTGTTGTGGGTGGTTGCCAGGGTGTTGCTATGTGGTTGCTAATGTGTTCAGAGTTGATTTTACATTTTTACCTGCTTTTGTAGGTGGTTACCAGGGTGTTGCTATGCATTTGCTAAAGTGTGTAGAGTTGATTTTACACTCTTAACTTGTGTCTGTGGTTGCTGTAGTGTTGTAGGTGGTTGCCAGGGTGTTGCTGTGTTGGTGCTAATGTGTGCAGAGTTGATTTTATGTTTTTACCTGCTTTTGTAGGTGGTTACCAGAGTTGATTTTATGTTTATTTTTTGTTTTCAGTTGCTGTAGTATTCTGAGTTAAATATTAATGTTTAATACTGGAGAAATAATGACAGAAATATGTGCATTGACAATAGAGAAAATGTATTAGTTCATGCACAAACATGAATATGATCTGATTATGTCCAAAAACTCATGTTGGCATGTGTAGTCTGTGGCTTTTCCATTTTGAATACAGAGGAAGACCGAGAAATAGCTCAATGTACTGTGTGTGTGTGTGTGTGTGTGTGTGTGTGTGTGTGTGTGTGTGTGTGTGTGTGTGTGTGTGTGTGTGTGTGTGTGTGTGTGTGTGTGTGTGTGTGTGTGTGTGTGTGTGCGCGCGTGTGTGCGTATGTGTCTTCTTTCTAAAAATAAGATTCAGCACTTGCTGAAAAGCTGAAATGAGCTCTTGTCACATAGCAACAGTCATACTCACCGTGGAGCACTTGACGTTCCCTCCTCCTTGCACTTCTCCTGCGTTAACCCTGCACTCTGTCAGTGATGAAAGCTGTCACCAATCAAATGTATCATCTCTCACCCATTGGGCAGCACCTCTGACTTCAGAAGGGCTCCAGGGCCTGGTCAAGCATGATGTGTGAATCAGTCACCTGTTTGACCCACACGTTTAAACACACCTGACACTTCGGTCCTGATACTCTTCCTGTCAGTGTGTGCGCGCCGTCATTTCTTTTCTATTCCACATCTCTGATGGAACAGTAATGCTCATTATTGTGTGTTTGACTGTTGCATTCATGGAATTTTGATGATCCCTGATATCTAGTATCTATATGTTAACCTTGAATGACTCACGTATGGTTTTTGCCATGAAAAATAGCCAAAGAAGCTACAGGCATGGCGTTAAAAAAAAAAAAAAAAAAAAAAAAAAAACTTGAAATCTTGTAGACTAGCTTATTGTATTTAAACACTGCCTATTTAGACAGGAATGACTGTCTATTTTGCTGTAACCTTTGAAATATTTTTTTTTGTGTTTTACTTTTATAATCAATGACTAATTATGGAAGCTTGTTTCCGCCATTAAATTAAAAAAATAATAATAATTAATTGCGACTTTTTATCTCACGGTTGAAATTTTTTCTTGCAATTGTGAGTTTGTGTCTCACATTTTTTTTTTTTTTCAAAATTAAGAATTTAAACTCAAAATTGTGAGTTATAAAGTCATAATTGCGTGATATTAAGTCTGACTTTTTTCTCAGAATTGCGAGTTCATATCATGCAATTCTGACTTTATAACATATGCAATTGTGAGTTTATATCATGCAATCTCTGACTTTGTAACTTGCAATTCTGACTTAATATCACGCAATACTGACTTTATAACTTTTGTAGTTTATTAATGAGGTATTGTGAGAAAATTAGTTATTTAAATTAGTTAGATAAATAAGTTATTGTGTGCATATATATATATATATATATATATATATATATATATATATATATATATATATATATATATATATATATATATATATATATATATATATATATATATATATATGAAATCCCTATGGAGAAAATGAATGGGGAAAAAAGTAGTTCCGGAGCTAAGGATGCTGAAAAAGTGGGCGGTCACTGTTGTACTGTACATGCATGAGGCGTCCAGTGGGCGGTTCATGGGTGTGTGGTCTGATGTTCAGACAAGGCATCATCAATTTCTCTCCGCCTCACTAACAGCTTTAAACAGTGCAATCATGGCCTTAAGTATGTGGCAGGCTCCAGTGATGATACTATTGATCTGTGGAAACGGTAGTTTAAAAGCTTTACAGTTATTATAGATCCAAACAAATGGATGTTAAACCTCCTCCGGGCGGAGATTTTACTGTTTACAGTACTTTGACTCCAAGTCCGTCAGCTGCGCTTGTGTTTACAGTGAGAAGAGGTTCGCATTTAGGACCTGGACCGTTGAGATCTCTCGAGAATGCTCTTGTGACGTGTGTCAATGCCCACTAATCACACAGATCAGAGGTCAAACAAGCAGATTTTCTCTGGCAGTTTGTCTTAGTGGAAAAATAAACCAATTCAATCTATGTTTGCCACACACTAGAACCTTTAAGATTTCTGTGTGTAAATGACCTCTGTTACCAGCATCGACAACTACTAGCATTGAAGTTGCTGAATATTGAATAGGTGAATATGTAAATGTGGGTGGATCATATGTTAATGAGCTGGTAGTTGTAATGTGTAATGTGAATTAGCCTTTTTTTTTATCTGAAAAGACTGGAAACAAACTGTTGAATGACAGAATAAGTAAATTTTATTCAAACTATTATCTGATGGAAATGAATGAACATCTAGTAATCAGAATAAGTTCAGAGTGTTCTCATCTGTGATTTCAGGGTGTGTTGAGGACACACACACACAAGGATATACACACTTAAAAAGCACATTAAGCCTTAAACAAATAAGAACGATACCAGAGGCCTGTAAACCGCACACACAACTGTGTTAAGTTTAGAAATGTCAGGTAATTTGTCTTTTAAGGATGAAAAAGCAGCCTCAGGGGAGACTGTTGTTTCCTCCTAGGAAATCAATGGAAAGGCTGTTTCATTTAGAATGCGAAAGAAAAAACAAAGCGTTTTAATACGAGGATTAGAGAGTGAGAGAAAGATACAGAGAACCAGAGAAACGCACTTATATCACCTTGTGAAAGATGAGCAGGCACAGGTTGATTCAGATGTTGCATTTGTCTTGAGAATTAAATTGATTTTGTCTGGTTTGTTTTGATTCAATACTTAAGTATTATAACATCATCAGCCATATTTATATAAGACACGTGCATCATAAATGATTTAAACAGCTCTCTATGAATTATGAATGTTGAAAACTCATGTATAAAACCTTTAACACCTGAACGATTTGAGAGTGTGTGAATATGATTTATTCGTTTTGTAAGTTAAATTTATACACAACTTTTAATAAATATTCCTCCTGTCAATATAGTGATATCTTAAACAGTCCTCATTTGGGGATTATGACATAACTGTATTTTGACATGTGTAGCGCCCATTATTTTTGCTTTTTATTGTTCCAATCCAAAACCTAGTGTGCTGCCTACCTAGTCGACAGTACTTTTAGGCATCAGAAACTCACATATGATGTGAAAGCTGGTCCAAAAGGTGAATAAAATTATACTACCCTCTAAGATAACTTTTTTGGCTAAATTCAAAAGAAACAACACCAAAAACGGTATCCCAGGGTGCACTGCAATAAACCTCAGTGGAAAACCAAATGCTTCTAATATAAAGGTGAAGTTATATAGGTTATATAAAGGTAAAGGTAAAAGTTTAAAGGTGAATATATAATTCAGTATTTGTTTATATGTACTTTTCAGTGTCAAAATCTCAAATGAAAAGTGTTGTTTATGTACAGTGTTCAGATTAGTCCCCCTCTTAAGTTTCCATAATGGTTATACACTGCCTTAGAAGACAGCTGCTTATGTAGGCTGTAGGCAGCAAGCCAGCTCAATAGGTTTGGGAGCAGAACCTATGAATTATGATTGTTTAAAACTCAGTAATAGTCTTGCATCATCATGGTATACAAACAAATCGTTTACTGTGAATTATCCTGTCTGAGTCATTGTTTCTGGTGTTTCTTTCTCTGGGCTTGACGTGCAGTACTTCTGACGTGTTTAGCCTCAATATAGAAGAGTGAATCATATATCTTATAGCTACAGCAGGGATGATTTGAATGGATGCTGGTTTTTAGTGCACTAAAATGCTGCTACAAAAGCACTGTGCATTAGCATACAGAATTTACACCACGTGGGGCTGTTTCACTGTCAGAAGACAACTTTTTGAAACACTTGTCCTCCCTTTTTGTCAGCAGTGTGAGTGTCTTTCAGGGGTTGAGACGCCTCATCACCATGTGCTTAACACATCCAGCCCTCTACCGCTGCTGTATCAGAGGTTCATCTCTAAATCAGACTCTGAGGCGACAGAAAGGCTCCAGAAATAGTCGTTCAACCACTTTGCTCTCACTCTGTTATGATGGACGCTGCCTGGGTAACAGTGCTGGAAAACAAGCAGATAAATCAGTCTGGGCTCCGCCCACAGCACCCATCCATCAAAGTGACGGGCAGCTCTAGACGCCTCCTCACCTGATTTATGCACCATGATAGGGCACGTGCTCGGGCACCGAGACATCATAGTCACATCTTCAACGCCTTAACATGGCATGCTAATGATCAACCCACTCACAGAGAAGCTGAAAATAGCCAGCGCTGGGTTTTTATAGCATTTTTCCAGTGACACTTTCCAGGCATAATTAGAGTCGGTGGAAACAAATTTCGACAATCAGGGAAAGCTTCATTAGCATGGCTGTTGAGTCAGCAGAAGAAGGAATTCTGGGGCAGGGGTAGCATTAAGGCCACCAGCTGGAAGTTGTAGAGCTGAATTGAAAGATCAGGCTGTGAGGGCCGTGTACACATGACTTTCCCCTGTGTGCATGATAGAGCCAGGCCGCTCTGCCATCTGTCAGCCTGGGCATCTGACGCTGTAAGACCAGCCTCTTGAAAACCTCTTACCAACCTCCCACTGCCTTTCACTGCTGCTCTTTCATTCTCTGTGTGGTTGCACATGTTACAGGCATCTTTAAGTCCATAGAAATCACTCTCTGTCCCACTTTTCCATGACTAACTATTGATACAAGAAGTGTTTGTCTTCTAAGGCTGGCATCGCTATTACTGTTGATAATACGCATGTTTTGAACATAATACTTACAGTATGTTTTGAGATTGACCAGTATTCCTTTTTTGTAACTAATTCTGATTTTTTATTTTTTTGTTATCACTGATAATGCTCAACTGATATTTATGACAAATTTGAGTGAATTTGCGTTCAACCAACAAGCTACATTGAGTTAGAGGAGCTTAATAATTTGTAGCATGAACACAAATCTTTAAGTTGATGACTCAAATTAAGTTGCTCCAGCTACCAGAGTTGTAGCCGTGGAACCAATTCCTAATCTTATCTATTTCAGTTCAAATCAACAGCTATCATAGCGCATGCTAACATAACTTATTTAACATGTATATTTAATGAATAAATAAGATGTTACTTGTCACTGGCATTGGCACAGTCAGTGCTTATAGAGTCAGTGTAGTGTTTACCTTCATGTATCTACTCTTCAGCGCAGTGGTAACCACAAAAACTCTGAAATGTCAAATATAACAGCATTAAACACTAGGCCTTTCCCTTCACTAAAAAACACACGTAAATTAACACTTAATTTCAACTTTTATTTGCCTTATCCGTCCTATGCAAAGTATGCTGGGAACTAGAAATCAACTAATTTCCATAGTTATCAAGACTTTCATTGTTACCTTTTTTATTTTTTTTATTTTTTTTTTTTAAAGCCAATTAATGCAGATATTTGAGTTTAAACTACAGACAATATTAAGTTGATGTAATGATCAGCATTATTATGTCAACAGAACTCTACAAATTAATGTTTGCAACTAATTAAAACAGTAAATTGGAATTTTTAACTTGCAACCTTGCATTTATTTATGTTGTGGTAACAGGTCCCCTGAATTATATAGTATATAGTATATTCATTTGAACTAAATTAACTTAAAGGTGCAGTAAGTGATTTCTGAGAAACACTGTTGATTTTCTAAATCACCCAACACAAACACACCACATTTCTCCAAAATGCACGCAATGAGTGGATGTCTTTTTTCATAGCTGACCAGAAGCAAAGTAATGCTTTGCAAAAAATAAAGCAAATCTTGCTCACTCTTGTATGAGTGGACACACCCCCTACTGCTGATTGGCTACAAGTGTGTTGCACTGCTCGGTACGATCCACTTTCAGCAGCTTTTCTCGCTTACTGCACCTTTAAATCATCAGCCTCAAATGATCAGCGCATATCTGGTTTTCAGTTCACCAGACTTTGCAGAGCTCGACTCAGCTGCTGTGAATAAATGTTATTTAGTTAATCAGAGATTTAATGAGAGTAATTGGCCTCATTAGATAATACCTGTTACCTCAGCAGGAGTCGCTCTACTCAGACGGAGGCGCTCAGTCGGGTCTTGTTTTATTTAGGAACAGATTGAGCTGTATTTTCAGAATGCTTCCACCAGCTACAGTTTGATTAGATAGTTTGATTTGCTTATTTCTAAATTAATTATTGAAATATTAATGAAAACTCTGCTGCAGGCGTGCAAGCCAGCTGGAAGAGGGTGACGATACTGGGCTGACAGACCATGTGATCGTACGAGATGGTTGTTGATCACTCTTGAGTGGCTGAAATATCGCCCTGCATTGATTACATACCATAATTAAATCCACCTGTCTGCACCCAGGGGTCTATTATCTGCTCCGTTCTTGCTCTCTCTCGTTGTTAATGGTTGGACGGCTGGATCGATCAGCGGTTCTGATATCAGCGACTGGTTGAGGGCGCATAAGATCAGTTGTTCTTAATTTAGATAGTCTGTGGGTTCACCCCTTCATCCTGGGTGGTACACCAACACCGCCCATCAACAGGTTCTCAAAGGCCACATTTACACTACATGGTTCGAAGGACCCAGTTCCAATTTTCTTTCCCTCCCATGTGGCTCAAATAACCCACGAACATGTAAGCAAGAAAAAAGCACATTGATTCTGATATTCTCAGATTAGTTTCATGCCTCATTCATATGTGGAAATCTGAGATGAATCAGATACGGGCATTTGCGTCTGCCATGTTAGCAGACAGATTGGATATTATTTTAGTTTATTCCCCTGTAAATGCAAGTAATTGAAAAAGCAACGGTGGCGATTGACGTCAACTCTGGTGGTCACCAACCACAGCAATTACAGCAGTGATCATTGCAACATTCGCACAGACAGCGACAAGGGCTCTACTTTTTCTTTTTTTCTCCGCCTTAAAGGGTTAGTTTACCCAAAAATGAAAATTATCCCATGATTTACTCACTCTCAAGCCATCCTAGGTGTATAAGACTATATTCTTTCAGACTAACACAATCTGAGAAATATTAAAAAATATCCTTGCTCCTCCAACCTTTTGGGGGCACATTTTAAAGCCAAAAAAATGCATCCATCCATTCTAAAAGTAATCCATACAGCTCCAGGGGGATAATAAAGGCCTTCTGATGTGACTTGATGGGTTTTTGTAAGAAAAATATTTAAAACTTTAACTATAAAGTTACAGCTTCCGGCAGACGGCCGTACGTATTGATTTGCGGCGTGAGAGTAACCCCTGACCCGACGCATGACATAACGACAAACACAGAAGTGCAGATGATAGAGCAAATCAAAAAAAAAAAATTTAAAGACAAATGTCAGAAGATTTCCATATAAGAGAAGAGGAGCTTGAGTTTGTTGCCCAGCCCTATTAATTTGAATCGCGAGAGGCGTCGTCTGCTGGAAGCTAGTTATTTGAATTCATAAAGTTTTAAATATGGATATTTTTCAAATGCTGCGTTCACACCGAACGCATCTGGGGCGTCAAATTCGCGTCAGACGCGTCTAGTTGGACGCTTGAACATTTTGAAGTCAGGCGCTTCAGACGCGCGTTAAATTCGCTCTATTCGCATGTCTAAACAAAGTGTGTTCAGACGCGAATTCGCATCATGGGAGGGGCTTCCATCTCTTTCTGCACAGATCCTCTTAATAAGCACATCATCTTGTCAGCTGGAAACCAGTAGCAGCAATTTAACTCAGTTATGCTGGTCGGCTTTTGCTAGCTAGCAGGTGGGCTAGTATCATCGGCTAAAATCATACAAAGTGTTTTACAACTAGCAAGATTGTCCGATTTCTTCGCTTATCCTCTTCTAGGCAAGGTCCTTTTTATTCCTGTCTCGATAAAAATATAATGACACATCATAGAGCTCAGGGTGGCCCCACACAGCGATTATTATCTTTGTTCTGGTCTCCACTGCTGATCACGTCATAAACACACGTTACTACCAAAGCAGAGTCCCTGATTGGTTAACGTGCCGCGAATTTTCGCCAAAGTTCAGATTTTTCAACTCTGGCGTCTTTAATAGGCGTCAATTCACCCCTCAGGCGCGTGAACGCTCAATTCGCGCCATACCATTCACGCGTCAACGCCGATCCGCGCTGCGTTAGACTAGACTACGTCTAGGCGTGCGTTTACATTGACTTGACATGTAAATTAGATGCCCCAGATGCGTTCGGTGTGAACGCAGCATAACAAAAACACATAGCCTCAATTCAGAAGCCCTTTATTTAACCCCCTGGAGCCATATAGATTTTTTTTTTTATGGATGGATGAATTTTTTGGGGGCATCAAGACCTACAGTGTAAATGTGGCCAAATACATAGAGGTTTTGATGTGTCAAATAATTGTCTGAAAATCTAACTAGCTCTCTGCTGCCTACATAAGACACGGAGTCCTACAAAACTATCACTGCATCCAAAAGCTGAAAAATGCTGCCTCTGCATGCAGGATACAGAGGTAGGAAGGCAACGAGACACTTGTTGGCAATGAATCCAGCGATTGTGTCACATCCTGTCTCCAGAGATACCTTCATCTAACTGATTTTTGAAGGCAGCATAGTTTTATCCTTCGCTGCCTTTGATAACCCACAATCCTGTGCATTCCATTACGGTTTTGGCAGTTGAGATACAAAAATCAATATGGCATCTGAAAGTTAAGGTTGGTGGTCATTTTGTGTGGAAATGTACCTTTTTTTACCAACTTTTTCCACTTTTGATGTAATTTCTAGGGAATTTGTGACCCGTCACGGAAACCAGGGACACAAGTCGGCAGCACAACTCTCAAGCAAAATGAGAAAGAAGCATTTTTTTTCAAAATTGGTGATTTTCGTTTTTTTGCCGAATCTGTTAGTTGAGATCATGAAGAAGCCTTTCTGTGTTTGAGATAGCAGTATTGGTATATTTAAAAGCATACATTTTGAGGTTGAAATCGGCTTGTTTTTCGGCAATTCTAGCACGCAGTAGGGGCGTGTTATTGTCTGTGTGTATTTCCATACTGGGAAGCGTGGCTACTTATTATGCAGCGCCCTGGCCGGCTCTAGCTGATATCAAAATTCAATGAAGAACCGTGGCCGTTACACCGAAAATGTTTTGAAGTACTTCTTCGACAAGCCGGATGTTTATGAACAAGCGCTCACTGATTCTGAAGACGATCTGAGCGACGATGAAAGCGGCATAATAAGACATTACCTCTCTGGAGTCGTGTAACGCGCCGGCGCATTTTGCAGGATTTTTTCCACATTGCAGCAAAACAGACTCAAAATACTCCGTCATTTATTGTCATAGAGACATAAGTAATATATCAATTGAAACTATAGAATGTCTTCTTTTATTTGTGTACACTCAGAGTAAAAACAAAATGTTGTGCTTTTTGAAAAATAAAGAAAACTAACATGCGTGATCTCTCGTCTCCCTCTGAACGCAGTCCAATCTGATAGTTCTCAGAAAATGAACTGTAACTTAGTGAATACTAATCACAAAAAAATTAGACTTATGTCTGTAAAAACTTTGAAATGTCAAGTTTAAATCGTGTAAGTCAAATCGAAAACAAACCTTCTGTGTTTATGTAATCTGTATGAAAAGAGAGCCATGTCAGATGCCCGTGATTCAGCTCACGCCCACGGAGTCAGCGCTATTCAGAGGCAAATTCACTCAATACATGCATTCATCGTCTCAATCGTGTATTTATTGTCTTGAAAAGTGTTTTGAATAGCCATAGTTAGCTATCTCTGGCCTCTGTTAGTTCAGTTAGTATCCTTTATTATTAATAGTATGCGGTCCATGCAGCTTTACAGGGGGTATGGCTTATCTAAATGAGATGTAAATGAGCCCTATTGTCACTCCCAGCAGGTGAGAACAGGCGAGAACTGCAACTTTAGAGGCGTTTTTCTCCCTATAGAGCTTTCTTGAGTGCCTACCTTCAAATGGCCACAACTTCTCCAAATATTATCAGATTTTCACGTGTTACACATTGTTGGAAAGCTTTGAGACTACACTTTCAGAATCTGTGAATAACTCAAAATGCCCCAGAACCGACTTGTGTCCCTACTTTCCGTGACTGGTCACATTTTAGTAATCAAATATTCACTTACTTATCACCAAAGCTCTCTTTATTTTGTTGTAGATCATTAAACCGTTACGCTGCCTCAGAAATCTGTCCGAAATCAGTTTCGTGAGGTGCTTTCATGCTCAAACATTACCTGCAAAGTCATTTCCAGAAAGGGCAGCAGGGCAACAAGTCAGAAGCTTTCGGCCGCAGCCAATGTCTTGCTGCTCCACTTCAGGAGATCCTGTTCCTGTTTTTGCAGGAAATGCTTTTCTCCTGCAAACCCATCAGACCACAGAATCTCATTTGTTCTTCAATAAATCATGGCGTTTCAGTCCTTAGGGCTTTTTGATTATTGCCGTCATGTTGCGAGTTAATGGCTCTGGGTTTTATTGACTGTAAATGACAGACTAATGCACTTCTATTAATAGTCGTCAGATGTATGTGTAGTTCGGATTTTGTCCATTCCATCTCCAATCGCTGAGTTACACACACTTAGGAGTGGCTGCTCTGTGTGAGTGTGTGTGTGTGTGAGTTTTTAATTGAATTCAGCAGGTGAGATAATCACTGTGCAGCCCGATCGATCAAATCAACACATCGGCACACACACACATGCAGTCACAGCCAAGGGGATCTTTGCTTCGATAAATAACAGCCTCCTTGCACACAAAGGTTAAAGGTTAGTTCCCCTCAAAATGAAAATTCTGTCATTAAAGGATTAGTTCACTTTCAAATTAAAATTTCCTGATAATTTACTCACCCCCATGTCATCCAATATGTCCATGTCCTTCTTTCTTCAGTCGAAAAGAAATGAAGGTTTTTCATAAATCCTGGAATGTTTTCTTCTCCATATAGTGGACTTCAATGGACCCCAAACGGATGAAGGTCAAAGTGACAGTTTTAGTGCTGCTTCAAAGCGTTTTATGCGATCCCAGACGAGGAATAAGGGTCTTATCTAGAGAAACCATCGCTCATTTTCTAAAAAAAAAAAAAAATTAAAAATTATATACGTTTTAACCATCTTGAACTAGCTTTCTTCTTCTTCTTCTTCTTCTTCTTCTTCTTCTTCTTCTTCTTCTTCTTCTTCTTCTCTATTAGAATTCCAGCAGTGTAGATGCTGATGTTTACTGCCCTCCACAGGTCAAAGTTTGAACTAGTTGTTGTATACTTGCATATTGTATATGACAATTTAGTTCAAATTAGTTCAAGATGAGCATTTATGGTTAAAACGTATAAAACATTTTTTAAGAAAATGAGCAATGGTTTCTCTCTTTATTTCTCATATGGGATCCTGTAGAATCCATAGGTCCAATGAAGTCCACTATATGGAGAAAAATCCTGGAATGTTTTCATCAAAAAACTTAATTTCTTTTCGACTGAAGAAAGAAGGACATGACATCTTGGATGACATGGGGGTGAGTAAATTATCAGGAAATTTTTATTTGAAAGTGAACTAATCCTTTAATTACTCACCTTCTTATCGTTCCAAACTCGTAAGGCTTTCGAAACACAAATGAAGATTTTTTTGATGAAATCTGAAAGATTTCTGTCTCTACATTGACTGCCTTTGTAACGACTACTTTGATGCTTCAAAAAGTTCATAAAGAGATCAAAAAGCTAAACCATATGGTTCAAGCAGTTTAATCCAAATTTTCTGAAGAGACACTTCATTGCTTTTTATGATGAATAGATTTAATTTAGGCTTTTATTCACATGTAAACATTGATCAGTGAACATAAGCAGAAACTCAACCCAACGTGAATGACACACAAGAACAAACCGGAACCTCAACTGATCCAACAAAACCAGACAAAGTGTGGGTCTGTGTGTGTATATATATATATATATATATATATATATATATATATATATATATATATATATATATATATATATATATATATATATATATATATATATATATATATATATAATATAATATAATATGCATATTTATGTGAACCATACTCTGTTTCAAACTAAACTGCCAGTGTGAAAGCTCCCTGAGAGACTCTTAACCTCAAAGTCCCACACTTGATGTGTCTTTTAGCACATGGTCTCGTTTTATTGCAGTCACACAAACAGATTTAATCAACCCTAGTTGTGTAGCAATAAATAAATAATGATAGTAAGCATTAGACTGACATTAGCAGATGCCCCAAACAGCAAATACATAACAACATACTGCATGTGGCCTGTCAAACACACAATCACAAACAAAACCTGGTGAGAAATTGTGCTTTGTGTTGCTGATGACTATTGAATGTCAGGCCTTTTTATGAAACGTAATCTTTTGTGCAGAACACCGGCGTATTGATCTGTGCCTGTAGGTTATGTAGGTGTGTTCTTCCACATTTTATTGCTGTTTTCTCCATGTGGATGTCAACCACTGCATTTAGCTTCTTGAATATTTGATGGCAAAACAAATGTACTGAGCTTTTCAGCGAATGATTAGAATAATTCCTCCCTTTGAAATATTAATGCTAATGTCTAGCCACACATTTCATTGGAATCATCCATAAGGTTTCTGAATGTTTTCAGTGTTGACAATATGTTATACGTTGTGCCGGGTGTTCGTTGAGAATGTTGTGTAGAACACTGTTGAGTATGTACCATACGTTTTGAATAATCTGATGGAGTGGGCGGAGATTGACAGCTTGACTGTTGACCCTATTTGGTCAAGTATGATTAGTCTAATAATAATTAATTAACATTTTAATAATATGTATTTATTTATTTGTAATTGCATTTAATGAAGATTTCAGGGGTGAATTTTAATTTGTATGCCAGGCTGCAATAGGTGAAATGATAATAATACTTTTTAATGTAATTAAATCTCTAATAAGATAAAAAACATTTAGCATTTTGAATGCAAATCAATAAAAGATTTCTCATTTATCTCTTGATTGATATGCTACATCTTGAAGACAGCTACATTTATTAAGTGTTGTGTTCTTGTTTTTTTTTTGCTTTGTTTTTTTGTATACAGATTGTTTGATTTATTATTTTTGTATTTTGATTCTTGAGTGTAGTGTCATTGAGAGCAAAGACACTGAATAATAATAATACTTTAATGTATGTATGTATGTATGTATGTATGTATTTATAGTATTAGTAATTTTTGATGCGTAATGGTTGGCCAATGCCTATTTTTGGCTATAATAATAATAATAATAATAATAAGAAGAAGAAGAAGAAGAAGATTCATTTATTATTATTAGTAGTAGTAGTATATAATGGTATAATAATTACATAGCATTTACATAATACATTTAAGTAGTATTGCTATTGCTATCAACTGCAGGTTCGATTCTCAATACCGGCAGGAAATGAATGTGGTACCTTTGATCAAGGCACCTAACCCCCCAATCACTCCCCAGGTGCCACAGCAAAAAAATGTCTGCACACTGCTCCAGGTGTGTGTCCACGGTTTGCAGTGTGTGTGTTCACTACTCACTACTCTTAGGCCGAGTGTCCACCAAAGCGTTTTTAGCCAGCAGAAAACGATAGGCACTCTGCTGAAAACGTCTAGCTGTGAGCGCTTGAGAGTGCGGAATATCCACGGTACTGTTACTTGTAACTGATTTCGCAGACAATTTGTTTCAGACTAAAAATATCGACACAATGTGGAATACTTGCTATGTATGTTCGGAGACCAGCAATATTAATTTCCATCCATTTTGCTCCGTTCTTTGCTTGTTGATGTCATTTTACGGCAAGAATGTTGTGATATTGATCTGTGTTGTATTTGTCCCGGCTGGCTAAAAAGTGACAGAGATGAGCCCAGCATTTTACTCAAAGTTGAACATTCTTCAACATGAGGCGACTGGTAAAAAACGCCAAGCTCTCAGCGCTTGAACGTGAAAAAGACGCCAGGTGCATCATTACACTCCTGGCTTTTAAAAATATCACCGCTCCCATTGAAAACATTTGAAGAGTTCAGATGCAAAAGCCGCTAAACGCCATCTCTGTCAAAAATGAGATAATGACATTGAACGAATGCTTATGGCACGTAGTACACGTTCAACAAAACGCGTGCTTCAAATCCTCTAAATCGCAGCGTCAGCCCATTCAGAAATATCGGTTTGTTGGCAAAAGCCTATAGACGCCACTTGCCTTTGGCAGCAAAAGCCGCTATATTCCGAGAACCAATCAGAAGGCGCGAATCGAATCATATGATTCCGAGCGGTTTCAATATAGCGGTGCGCTGAGGAGATTTTTTTAGATTCAGATTCAGTTTTTTAAAATAAAAGATGGAGTACGATGAAATGGATCAGCCTGTCCTACTAATATTGAATGGCAGAAGAAAACATTATTTACCTCAAAACTCTGCCTGTCATAAGGCAAAATAGCCTACAGTGGAAATGGCTTGGACGCAATTGTATCATGCACTCATAACAGTTCTTCGTGCAGTGCGCTACTTTGAAGGAATCAGATTTATTATACATCAAACAACAGCTCTAAATTAGCAAACAAGATGCTATTCGTCTGTCTCATATGGTAGCTGTGCCATGTAAACAGAGGAGGCAAAAAGTGGAGGCTGAATAGAAGAGATGTGTTAGATCCCTGTGTAAAGAGGTTTGTCTACTGTTTAGTTTTGAAATGATTGTGCTATCATCTTTTTCAGGGTTTCTAGTTGCATCTTTAGTGATTTTTCAACTATTTACTATGTTTTTCCACAAATAGGTGGATTTCTAGGTTTTTGCAAAATAAGCACAAGTGGATTTAGCTGGTTTTGACGCAAAAGAAAATCTAACTCGTTAAAAACCAATAAATTGTCTAGAGTGACATTTTTGAAAAAAAGTGACTTTATTCACTAGCTAATAACCTTATCATTACCTTTAAAATGAAACTCCTGAACTTGATTGTAAAAGCCTGGTAAAAAATGCTAATTTAAAAGAAAAGATGTCTGATGGATTTAGAGGGTTTTGCATCTGAACTCTTCAATTGGAAAAGTACGCTAGGTGCTGGAAAAAATGCTTTGGTGTACACACGGCCTTAATGTGTGTGCACTAACTTGGATGGGTTAAATGCAGAGGACAAATTCCATGTATAGGTTACCATACTTGACCTTCACGTCACTTTCAACTGTTTGTGGTTGTCGGTTCTTTTTTGTACTAATTGCGATTACCTGTCTCTAATTTCGAATAAATCACTCTTGAGGTACCCTTTCAGTCATGATCTCAGTTCAAGGCCTAGTGAGTCACCTAGGCAGGCAGTAGACATTGAAAATGCCCACTAGCTTGGTAACAGAGCGACTGTGTTAAGCTCTGTTACCTAATGTGGGCGTATCTCGAAGGTCTGTATCTCTCTGCTATCAGAGCTTTTGGCTGTGTTTCTTCTTCAGGGTCAAAGTTCTTCCCGCCTCACTGAGTAATACTAAAATCGGCTCCATATGATCTGCTCCCGCAGGACCATTCACTCTGTCATGTGGTGTGAAATGGCTCTTGTTCAAGCTGTAAAAGGTCTGCTGATGGCTCCATGGACGTCCAAACTGTGATTGGCCAATCATTGAACCCCTTGCGTGTGACTGGCCGGTCGCTGGTGGCGTGGCAGAATGTAGCGTGTCTTTTGATGAACATGGCCATCTGCTCTATGCACGCAATCCATGTGAGACGACAAGCACACACACACCAGTGCGGTCACGTGAACAAACCTTCACAACAGAAAGACAAAGGGATTGTGGCGTGATTGATGCTTGTCTGTCTCGGCAGGGTTCTGAGGCTCTGGACTGGTGATCAGGGGCTAAATGCTTGGCTAAAGAAAAATGGAAGCTTTTAGCTTTAGAGATCGGCCTGAGAGAAAGAGACGAGAGGAAAAGTGACTGATTTCAGGTCGTTTAGAGTGAGAGAACTGGAAGGACAGACATATTATATCTCCATCCTGGTCTCAGGTGTGTCTTTTCCACATCAACACAAACTCTGTTTGTACACCAGTTTAAAATCAACATGAAATCAAGCTCTCTTATTTTTCAGCCCCTGTTGTTTAGAGACACTTTTCAACATCCAATCAATTACAGATGGATAAAATCAAGTCTTGCACTACATTTTGTTTGTTTAGCCCACTTGGAAGTGCAAATCTATCTATCTATCTATCTATCTATCTATCTATCTATCTATCTATCTATCTATCTATCTATCTATCTATCTATCTATCTATCTATCTATCTGTCTGTCTGTCTGTCTGTCTGTCTGTCTGTCTGTCTGTCTGTCTGTCTGTCTGTCTGTCTGTCTGTCTGTCTGTCTGTCTGTCTGTCTGTCTGTCTATCTATCTGTCTATCTATCTGTCTATCTTTCTGTCTGTCTGTCTATCTATCTATCTATCTATCTATCTATCTGTCTGTCTGTCTGTCTGTCTGTCTGTCTGTCTGTCTGTCTGTCTGTCTATCTATCTGTCTATCTTTCTGTCTGTCTGTCTGTCTGTCTATCTATACGCAGGTATAATTAGCATCATGTTCAGTCCATACTAATTCAATGCAAATGTGTTTTGTTTTTTGTTGTGCCTTTTTCCCCTCTCGTCTTGCTTAATGAAGCTCTCAGAAATCTGCTTCAGAGACGTGTACAGGTGTGCGCATAATGAACGCAACACTTCCAAGTATAAAACCATACCAAATTAAATCTAGCATGATGAATAAATTAAGACTGAGATTATAATAAAAGATGAATCTTATTTAGCTGTCATTACGTATGCGCTGCTCTTGGATACCAAGTCGACTGCTCTTTCTCTCTATATTAATGCTGAACGGCATAGCAGGCTCACCAGGGCAAGCAGGAAAAAACTTGGGAAAGGAACATTAGCAACAGCCATCTTCGTCTTTCAGGAGTTATTAACAATGAAACACACAAGACAGGAGTCGCAAACTTCATCCATTTTGCTTTACTCTTCACTTCCATTCTCCCATACCTTACATCATTACACAACTGTTTAAACTTCCTTTTCATAGTAGTCCCAATATAATTCTACCCATGAACCCGACATATGGATGGACTGACAGACAGACAGACTCTTAAATGTAAGAATGATGTAATAATGTATGTACTGAGATGCTATGATGTGATATGTCCCAACACTGCATTCTTACTGCATACTCCAAAATACGTTCACCAGCAAAGTGTGTATTGCGAATGTGATTTGAGATTCAGCTGGTGACTTACCTGAGTTCATCGTCCGCTGTGCTAAAGGTTAGTGCTAAGAGCTCTTAATGCAGACTGATCTGTTCTTACTGAGGAATCATTATCTCTGTCAGCTCTGGCTGCTGGATCGTCGGTTTGCTTGCTGTGATTAATGCATCTGTTTGGGTCTGAAGCCTCCGGTACAGGCCAGACTGATGAATATCACAGCTATCAAATGTGTATGTGTGCTTTTCAGCCTAGAATTATGTTTATTTGCTCTGGCAGGCCCCATCCAGGTCATATGAAGATGGGTTGTCCATGCAACTTTTTTTAATCAACATTGATGTGTATATATATATATATATATATATATATATATATATATATATATATATATATATATATATATATATATATATACTGTAAATAAGATAGGAGGAGGCGGGAAACGGCGAACATTAAATGTAACTTTAATAATAAAATAAATATAAACAACAAAATGAAAGTGAAGCGGTAGCCCCTCATGGATGACTGCTGCATAAAGTAAAAGAAAACAACCACATAAAGTCCTTCACTGTCATCGCTCCTCTTTTTATCCTCCTCTGTGGGACTGAAAACCGGTGTGGCGCGCAAGAGATGCTCATTAAAACTCGCGCCACCGCCCTCGCTCTGTTCCCATGGATCTCGGCCCCGCCCTGCTTCCCACAATAATCATAAAAGAATTAGCAAAACTTTTTGTTATTGTTGTTGTTTTTAGATGGTTTTTTTTAGCATGGTATGTCACACCACAGGCCTTTGAACCAACCAGTGTTAACCATTAGGCCATGGCTCTAAAGCCCAAAGTATACTTGCAGTCGAATGCATGGCCTTGCAAAGTATACTTCATTTGACTCATACACGTACACAGGCATTCGACGTATGTTAAGTTTTGAGCAATCTCTCGCCATGAGTTACAACCCATGTAAACAACTTTGTATTCTTTCATGCTATTTTGAAGGCTACAGAAGTCCAACATTTAGAGATGTCAATAAATCCTTTTGAATACATGAAAAAGTCTTCATTTGTGTGCTATACCAGTAAAGTTCGATAGAAACTTGTAGGTCACATGGTGATGTCTGTTTGCTATAGCAATAGTAGCTATGCAATCAACCTGCTCAACCAGTAAAAAAAAAAAAGAGAGAGAGATCTGTGGCAATTTTCCATCAAGTTCTCCATCCTGAGTCGTCTTCATTGTGAAATCATGTCTTTTGTGTTGGCGATTTCTTGCTGTGACTTCCAGACATTTCCATTTGCTTTTGTTTAGTCAGACGTCTGGTTTCAATGAATCTGATTCTTTGACAAAGACGACGAGGGAATGCAAGCTTTAGGTGGGTTTACTTGTGAAATATAATGCAAACACGTCATTTGAATTCCAAATGTTTAAGGACTTTTCTTTTTGGGAGTTTTTCCCAAGTACTTTAAACAATGAGATGCACATATTTAATGCAAAATGTAAGTATTCGTGTTTCTGTCTCTCGCTTTGGGAACGATATCGTGACATCTTAAAAAATCGGTGGAACACTTGTTGCCGTGGAGACTGGTCCGTTTAGCCACTGGCCGGCGCGTGTCTGAGTGAGAGATAACATTGAGGCGCGGAGTGCGCGTGAAGCAGTTGACATCTGTCTGCCTGATAGCACCCGACATCCTGACATCAAACAGCTTGGTCTCGTGTGTGTGTGTGTCTGTTTGTGTGTTGCTTTGTGGTAAATAAAGAGGACACGACTTTTGCTTCAGGCGTGAGTTGAAAAAAAAAAACAAAAGAGTTCATGCCAAACATTGTGCTTTAAACAACTGAATCATATTAGTTGTTTTTATGTGTACATGCATATATTATGGTGCCTAGCTTCCTTTAAATGCTCAACTAGTGCAGTGTGAATGTTGTAAAATCTTAGTATGGGCGTTGAAATGAATATGGGAAACAGGCCTTAGTTTTAATGTTTAGCGATGTTTAGTATCTCATCTATTCTCAGTTAAAACTCAGCTGACAGATTAAGGATTTGAAGGTTTCCAAACTTTTTCTAGATTTTTTTTTTTTTTTTTTTTTGCAGCAATTGTGATTTACTCTATTTTGGTTATTTGTATTGGTATTTATGCATTTGGCAGATGCTTTGTCAAAGTGACTTACAGTGAATTCAAGGTATACCTTTCCAATTGGTTCATGCCATTCTCTCCTGTTTGAGCTACAGGAATGTCTATGAGTTATGCCAAAGACTATAGAATAACAGAAGACGTGTCACTCGTATTGTTTTGAATGGGAGAAAGTGTAACACGCAATATGGCGGAATAAGTCCCGCCTTCTAAATAAGAGCCAAACGCCGACTGGTAAAGTCATCGCGTCACTGCAACATCCGCTAGAAGCGCCGGTTTCTATAGAAACAGTCAGACGCGCACCTCTGAAACATGGCAGAAGAGATGCGCATTAGCTTGATCCAGCCTAAAAAATACAGTTTTTGTCATGATTCGAGTGTTTGGATAAAACATTTATAAGACAGCTGTTGTCAGATTTCATTGGTGATTTCAAATATGAAATGTAATTGTAAGGTTGGCAAACAGTTTTGGAGAATTTGATGTTTCCCCATTCAAAGAGATAGGGCATGATGCCCAGGATGCCCGAGAGGCGTTTCAAAGATGGCCGCCGAGGGAAATGACTTGTCTTAAAGGGACTTTGGTTATGCTTTTGGTCATAGTTTGTGTTTTCAACTGGTAGAACTGAAAGGTTTTGTTTTGAAATTAATCCAGACAACTCATTTTAAGAGGCACATTTTAAAGGATTAGTTCAACATCACCCCAAGCTTTACTCACCCTCAAGCCATCCTAGTGTATATGACTCTTATTTCTGATGAACACAATCTGAGTTATATTAATAAATATCCTGACGCGTCCAAGCTTTATAATGTCAGTGATTGAGATCAATGAGTATGAAGCTCAAGAAAGTGCATAAATATAAGTAAAAATAGGTCAAATCTAGCTTCCGCCACACCACCTTCCATATTCAACTTACGAAAAGAGGATAACTGACACAACGTCAGTTACACTTTTTTTGTAAGTTGAATATAGAAGGCGGAATAAGTTTTGAACTGCGAGAGGCGTTACACTTTCTTCGTAAGTTAAATATGGAAGGCGGTCTGGATATTTTACGCTTCTTCACTTCAGAAGGCCTGTATTAACCCCCGGAGCCGCGTGGAGTACGTTTATGATGGATGGATGGATGCACTTTATTGAGCTTCATACTCGTTAGTCCTGTTCACTGCGATTATAAAGCTTGGATGTGTGAGGATATTTGTTATATTTGTATGATCAAAATACAGTAAAACAATAATATCATTACAGTTTAAAATAACTTTTTTCTATTTTCTATCCTTCAGAAATCATTCTAATATGCTGATTTGCTGCTCAAGAAATATTTCTTATTATCATCAATGTTGCTGCTTCACCATTTGTGTCTTTTCTGTCGTGTTTGATGAATATCAAGTCTTAATTCATTAAATATACATTCTGACTCCAATCTATTGAACATAGACTAATATTAAACTCTGTTGGAATCGATTATGAGTCACTGATGAGATGCCATTTCAGACAGGATGTGTCATCAGAAGGCAGCTGTCTATGTAGAAGTAGATATCAAGGCAGCTCAGAGCGAATGTTTTCTGATGGAAGAGTCCATAATACCCGTCATTCTTTTTTCTCGGCGATTGATTGGACTGTATTGTTATTTTCCTGAGATGATTTGAATGGCCTGCAGGAGGGGAAGGGAGATGAGCCCTCGTTTATGTTCAGACTTTGAAAGCAGTAACAGTGAGTGAAAATTCAAAGAATAGTCTGGATTGATCGGTTTAAATGTAAGTATCCAATTAGATTTATGGGGGAACCGTTTCTTTAAAGGCCTCTCTCTTAACCCCAATCAGATCGTATGACAATTTCCCAAGGTTCCACTGGGTCAATCAGTGTTGTAATGCAGCATAACTTTTCCTTTGATGTCTAATTGTGTAATCAGGATAATGATGATTACGTCCACTGCCTGCAGCCGTTAATGCTTTTATTCCAGTAGAAATATTTCAGCTTGAACTTTCCAGGCTTTTAATTGTTGTCTCTGCCTTCATTCACTGCATTGATGTGTTCATTTGTTCAGTTCAGCTGTAATCTCATCTTTATTCCTCTTGTTCGAGTCTAGTTTATGTCCCGCTGTGAGACTCAGGCAATCAGACCCTGACAAAGAAAAATCATTTTTTTGTTGTTGTTCTCAATGTTGAATGCTGTTTAATGCTATTCAGACCTGTTCATTTATTTGTGTGTGTTTCCATGTCGTTCTTCCAGCCTGTGGCAGTGTTCATTAACAGGATAGATGCCTGATAGCCAAACTCAAATGAATTTGTTCTGTCGAATGATATTTTTAGACGCTGGATAAGATGACATTTCATAAAGATGTGATAAGAGGTTTCATTGGAAATGATGGAGGCCACAGTTGGAAACTCTGTAATGTAGCAGGTTTCAGGTCCTTCAGGACATCAAACAAGCCCTCATCATGTGCGTCAGAGTCAGATTTGACCCTCTAGATGAAGTTTTCCTTCTCATCAGGGTTGTGCATTATTCAGAATTGCAACAAGGATGCCTTTTAAGTTCCTTTCAGTACCTGAAGTGTTGTATATGTAATTTAAACCTAAGTGATGTATATGAGATGTCCAGATGTCTATGACAGGTCTGACACATCAACATGGACACATTCTGGATCATTTATTATCCTATGGTTTTCTTGTATATGATATTGAAATTATTTATACTGGTTTCTGTGATCATAAGTCTGTTGTTTTTGAAAGTTCCTTCTTGTGCTTTGCTGTTAATCCACTCTTGCCCTCCGACGGGTTTGCAGAGTGGAAGGACAACTTTCAAGTTTCTTATAACATCTTTAGCGATTCGCTGTCTAATTATCAGAAAATGGTCAAATGAGTATTTTTCTGCTATTACTGAAAAAAAGTAATTGAAATCCCAGAGTTTTATTTAGTACAATGAATTCTGTTGTCAATCCTCCTGTATCTGACTGTCATGATGTCTCCCTACAAACTTGTGAAAATTTTCTTAAACATTTCATTCAGAAGATTGCTGATACTAGATCTTCTATTCAGTTGTCCGATTATGATCCATCTAAATGCTCTGCTGTCTTTCATCAGTTTGAGCTTGTTTCCTTTTACAGCCCTGGCAGAGATTGTTGAACATTTAAAGCTTAAAGCCAGTCCTCGAGATATTATTCCTACTCACATTTTCAGGTTATTGGTCCAAGTATCCTATCTATAATAAATTGTTGCCTGGTCACAGGCTCTGTGCCAGTTTATTTTAAACATCCTATTGTGCAGCCTGTTATTAAAAATCCTATTTATAATCCTATAAATCTTATTAAATAATCCTAAAAATTTGGATCCTATTGATTTGTCTAATTATAGAGAAATTTTGACCAAAGACTATAGATATAAAAAGGCGGTTCACTCCTATTAGTTATGAATGGGAGAAACTGCAACACGCAATATGGCGGAATACGTCCCACCTTCTAAGTAAAAGAGACAATTGACCCTTCGCCGGGAGTTTGATTGACAAGCGAACCTCGGTGGACTTAAACTTGAAAAATGGTGTTTACTGACGTATTTCCGTGTTTGAAACAACATTCCTTCTCATGTTCATTCATGTTTATTTGATGCATTAAATGAACTAGTAGGAAGAGATGATCGGTTTACGAACCTCTTGAGCTGAGGCGCTACAGCAGTCTGTCACGACACATTAAAGAGCCACAAAACGGTTTTTATTGTTCGAATTTCTTAAAAAAAACTACACAGTGTGAAAGCTGGGACTTTGTTTAATATCACAAGTAACCTGATTTGTCTTGTCTGTCGACGTGTGGTCAGTATCCTCTTTGCTCCAAAATGTATTTTTCACTGCGTGTGGCGTGACAGCACCATGGCTTGTCGGACAAAGCTACAGTAACTAAGGGGGGCGGGTCTTTGCGAAGAGTCAATTGTTGATTGATAAAGTCATTGCGTCACTGCAACCTGAGGCTCGCGCTTAGGACCGCACATGCGCATTGGCTCATCTAGCCTGAAAAATAAGCTTTTTAAACTCTATTTGAGCATAAGAAACAACATTTATGGGACAGTTCATGTCAGATTTTGTTGCTGATTTGAAATATGTTATTTAATTGTGAGTTTGTGAAGCAGTTTTTTTTTTTTTTGGAGATTTCAGGATTTCACCATTCAAATAGATAGGACTTGGTCTTGGATGCCCGAAATAGCTGCCCAGAGGTGTTGCAAATATGGCCTCCAAGTGAAGAGGGACTTTGTTTTTACCCAATTACAGACCTTTTCTAGAGAAATTCAGTGCTTGTTTTTCAGTTTTAGAGCAGAACATAGTACAGAATCAGCACTATAATGATATTTTATTGGATGTTGATTCCAGAGCTTATTAATCTTAGCATTATTATGTAGATCTTAGTGCGGTGTTTTACCATGTTAGTATCTTGGTTTTCTCGTCTGGAGCTCTATGTTGGACTTCAAGGAGTGGCCCTTCAGTGGTTCAATTCCTATTTGTCAAATACAAATTTTGCATTTAATATTGGCCATTTTTATCGACTTCAACTCCACTTACCTGTGGAGTCCCTCAAGGGTCCGTTCTTGGTCCTCTTTTGTTTCCCTTATATATGCATCCTTTGGGATCTGTTTTTTAAACATTGTGTTTCTTTTCATTGTTACTCAGATTTATCTACCACTGCAACAGAATAACAAGAGTGCTTTAACACCTCTCTTTAAATTATATAAAAAGTTGAATGTCGTCATTTTTTGAAAAACTTTTTTTTAAACATAAAATGGAGATCATATATATAATCCTCCAGTTATAATGTTCAAAAGATTCACTTTTCATGAATTGGACTACATTGTTTGCACTGTTTTTTTGTAAGCAGCTGATGAGAACAACTCAATAGAAAGTTGTCTTCTCATGACATTGTGTTGAATATCTTTTATCCTCATCCCATTTAATTCAGTCTGCAAATCCACATCCACATTTCAGGCAAATATTTTCTTTTACTTTGGTACTGGTGATTCAGCATATTATATGCCACTGAAAAGCAATGGAGAAAACATTGTCCTAATTTACCTCTAAAATCTTTAAAACGGAGCCAAATAACATGAAGCAGCATACAAGATGAACGGAAATGTTAAACAGATCACCTGGGATTTTCGCTGTTCTAGCTTGTTATATTGTTTTGTTGGACTAGTAAGTTTTTTCTTTCTTCTGTTGTGAGACAGTTTTTGAATTTATTTGAGTTGTAGTTCAGTTAATTATTTTTCCCTGTCATTCCAGTTCAGCTTCCTGCATGTTGTTGCCAATTCACATTCGCACTCATGAATTGACAAGGAGCCAAATCATATGTGAGTGCCTGTTGATACACAGAAAGCTACTATAGCTAAAACCATTAAGCTGATGTTCATTTCTAATCTGGATTCTGTCTTTCACGTTCCGGCTCTCTGTCTTATGTCTGTATCTTATGAGCTGTTATGGGCGAAGGTATTGATTTTTATTTTTCTTTCAGTCTAATATGCTTCGCTGTGCTGGTAAAGGACCAGAATTCATATATTGTTTCAGTTCTTAACAATATTTGAATTGATTGAACCGAATGAGCTGACCACGATGGCCTGATCACGGGGTTATGCTGCATTTGAAATACAAATCTATATGTCTGTCTGTCTGTCTGTCTATCTATCTATCTATCTATCTATCTATCTATCTATCTTGAATGAATATTTATATATTTTACTGTTTTTATTTTTTAATATTTAATTTTTATTTATTTATTTTTTATGTTTTTTTGGCAGGTTGTTTGTTCATTCAGTTTTGATGGACAAACAAAATTGGACTCGTTTATTAAATAACATTTGAATCGATTGTGACTTTTCAGTGTTTCGGAAGTCACTATTTTTGATATCTACTTTTCGTCACTGTCACTTTGAGCAGGACAATTCGAGAGTCATCTAATCAAATAAAGACAGCTATATCAAGCTGAGCAATGATCGTAATATCCAGTGACATCAAGGGCGGCTCTGTCAGAAAGGTTTTTGACTGCTCAGTGACATCCGCACACCTCAGCACTGGTCCCACATGACCCCACAGTGCATGAGCCCCTCCACGGGCACTGCTTCAGCAGCTTCATCCATGCGGGATCTGATCCAGAGCGACGTCTCTGCACCATGGTCTGAGATGGACGGGCCTGCTGGAGGATGATGGGAAGGGATTAGTGGATGGGTTAGAAAGCCACCCACTGCCTCTAGCGATGTCCCTGTTGCAGTGCCACTCTAATTGGCATAGCGGAATAAGAGAAAGTGGCTGTTGCAGAATTTTTTGAATATGGGAGAAGACTTTTCACAGGTTGGCAGATGAGCCGTAGTGTCAGGGTTCTCCGGTGTGTCAAGCTAAAGCAAAAAACAAGTTTGAACTATTTAAGTTAGGAAAAAAAAGCAGTGAAGTAGTGAAATATCCTTTCTTATGATTATACACTGATCTGCCATAACATTATGACCACTGACTTGTGTGAATAACACCGATTATCTCTTCATCACGGCACCTGTTAGTGGGTGGAATATATTAGACAGCAAGTGAACATTTTTACCTCAAATTTGATGTGTTAGAAGCAGGAAAAATGGGCAAGTGTAAGGATTTGAGCGAGTTTGACAAGGGCCAAATTGTGATGGCTAGACGACGTATGGAGCTGCATAGCCGCAGACTAGTGCTGGGCGATATACCAGTTCATATGGTATATCGGTTTCAATTTCGAGACGATATGTATTTTTCAAAAACCGCCATAAAGGTGCGAAGCTGTAACAGCTGCTGTATCTATTCAGTGGCCATGAAGCGCAATGTAGAGTGCAAGAGAGCATAATTATATTAACTGCATACCCTTCTTACACTAATGGAAACATCTTTTTTTTACAACAATAAATAACTCAAAACTAAACTAACTAACAAAACTAACTCTCTTTAATACTGCAAATACCATGTAGAACCATAAGATTTCCGCAAAACACGGATGATATCACAGAACCCAGCATAAAGCGGAACATCACAGAATGTGGCAATTTGGATGAATAAATCAAAAGTAGAGCTGTGCAATAAATCAGAAATCGATACGGACTAGTGTGAATATTAAACTGCTATTGAAATCTGAATTGTGTATGAATGAGCGCTGCATTTTCCTCTACTACTACACATACTGAAGCACGCGTGACGTTCGCGATGATTTCAGTGTCTGCCGTCTCACTCACTATACATGAACACATGGGCTTCATCTGCAGAGCTGCTCTCAGAGTCGCTTTATGAATATTTCACCATTTAATTTGATAAAACTATTAACATTTGTCGTATCATATACACAGGAAGTCAAATTGTCAAAAATCACGACCCTGTCGAAATTAGGGCTGCACGATTAATCGCATGCTATTCTCACGCGCATTTCGTCAGTAAAGCCGGTTCCCTGATTACCGCTAAATCGCCATCACCTGCTTTCAAATGAAGCGGCTTTTAATAGACAGAGCCGTAGTTCACAGACAAGCCATGCAATATCGCGTTCATTATCGCAGGCGATTCATCTGCGATATGAACGCGATATTGCGTGGCTTTTCAGTGATCTACGGCTCTGTCTATTAAAAGCCGCTTCATTTGAAAGCAGGTGATGGCGATTTAGCGGTAATCAGGGAACCGGCTTTACTGACGAAATGCATGCGATTAATCGTGCAGCCCTAGTCGAAATAAAAGTTCGGTGTAACTTCAAATATACAGAAATATACTATTGTATATTTGTACTTCAGTGAGGCCTGCATAGCCAGCAATGACATTTCCTGTCTCAATGTACAAAAATATTCTTGTTGCTTTATAATATTAATATTGAACCACTGAACTCACATGAACTGATTTAGATTTAGTGTTTTTAGTACATTAATGGATCTTGAGAGAGGAAATGTCATTGTGGGCTATGGAGGCCTCACTGAGCCATCGGATTTCAACAAAAATATCTTAATTTGTGTTCCGAAGATTAATGAAGGTCTTGCGGGTGTGGAACGACATGAGGGTGAGTAATAAATGACAGAATTTTCATTTTTGGGTGTACAGCACACACACAAACTTTCACTAGTGGATTTTTTTAAAGGAATCATTCACCCAAATATGAAAATGTGTCATTATTCCAAGTCGGCTTGACTTTTTGAAGAATATTTAAAATATATCCTGCCTTTACTCTTCAGTATAATGAATGTGAATAAGAACGGGGAGCTTCAGTCTACTGTATAATGTTGATCTGTTTATCACATAAAGCTATCATATGGCTCAGAAGACAGAATATAGCACACATGTCACATATAGACTACTTTAATGGTTCTTTGACAGCCTTTTTGAAGCTTGAAAGCTCTCGGTCTGATGCATTGACATTGTATGGAAATGGCTGTTTTCTTCTTTTGTGTTCCACAGAAGAAAGAAAACCATGAGAGATTGGAAAGACATGAGAGTGAGTAAATGATGACAGAATGTTCATTTTTAGGTGACTTCTTGACTTTTTGAGTGAAGACTTGAAGGCAGTATTCATACCAACCCAGTCTTCCTCATCCACAGGCATGCTATTTGTATTGTATTGCTGTGAATGCTCTGGTGTGTACACTCATGCTTAAGGAGAAATATTTGTATATCTTTGATGGATCTTTAAAGAATCTAATCAAACCAAAACCACAGTATCTGCACCAACAGGGCCCTCAAATGCCCATTACAAAGCCCTCTAATTACCGCCAGAAGTATTTTCCATTTACTATAGACACACTCCAGCTATGATGTCCTCCTATGGAGTGATGCCTCAGTATGCAAAATCCTCTAATTAACAATGCTCTGCCATGCTAAAAATTTGCTTCTTATGTCGATAATTGTGGCATTATGCAGAGCGAGGTCTTAAAGCCATGCAGACATAATCATGAGGCCTGTCGTGATCATAAAACTACACTGCACTAAACAACAGTAAGCCCCTCATGTAAAGCTTTGCTAATTACAAATGGACATGGTGGGAATTTGTCAGTGCAAAAGCTTGATAAGATAAGTCATGTCTTGTTAGTGTTCATGCTAAACCAACTTCTCTTCTGTAGATTAACATATTGTTAAATCATGCAGTGTAGTGTACTTCCGTCACACAGGCTCTGCGAGATTAAACATCGTGTTACGATATTAAAGGGATAGTTCACCCAATAGTGAAAATTCTGTCATCATTTACTCACCCTCATGTTGTTCCAAACCTGTATGAATTTCTTTCTTCTGTTGAAAACAAAAGAAGATATTGTAAAGAATGTTGGTAACCTGACAGTTGACGTCAATGGGTGCCGTCAACTGTCTGTCTACGTCATATTAAGAATGATATGAAGATAAAAAAAATCATATTAAGATACATTCACATCATGGTTATTATATCTAGCTAAAACTAAAACCATAAAAAGCTTTTTGATACTAGTGATAAAATATAATAAAAAGACAGTTGAAATGAAACAATAAACAGGCTTACAGGACAGATCACAGATGACGTGAACAGACTAGCTGTCCTCAGATGCTGCCACCTGTTTATTTTCAGTCTGATCTTTCGTTCTAGAGACACAGAGAGAAAGCAGACATCTGTAAGGCCCCATAATCTCTCTGCTGTTGTTGTTTTGGCTAATTAAAACCCCTTTACAGAAGCAGAACAATTAGCAGTAATGAGAGACAAACTGCGTGTGTGTATGTGTTTGTGTGGTTTTGTGCAGGGATGCATTATATATTGCTACCACATCAGTTATCAGCTGATATTAAGAGGTTTTTATTTATTTATTTATTTATTTATTTAAATTATTTTAGTGCTGTCAATCGATTAAGTCCAGCATCAGTGATACTAATACTGTCTCTATGACATTTTTTTTTTACAACATTAATTATAGACATTCAACATTACCGTATAACCAAAAGCTATCAATTTCAACATTTGTTAGGCTTTAAAAAAAATAGCTTTTAATTTAAGTAAACTTAAAACAATCTTCACATAAACCCATTATAGTATCATATTTACCTGTGCCCTTCCTGTCAGGTAGGAAATATACAGAAATTGAATAAAGTTATCAAACACTTTACATTTTTCACTGCATAAATTATAAATTAAATATAGATTAATCCTTATTAAAGCTACAACATTCTCTGTTACATTACGCTGCATTCGCACGGGGCGGCGGCGTTAACGCTTCTCATTTACTTTGAATGGGTGACGTCACGCGTTGCCGAACTGAATTGTGGGTTCCGTCGCGTCACTTCACTCGCGTTGCTAGCGGCAGAAGTTGAAGATTTCTCAACTTTTCAAGCGCCAACGCAGGCGTCATCCAATCAGATCACCCTATGCAAATACCCTAGAACAGTCGCAGCCAACTGCGTTCGTGCAACACCGGAAAGTAATGTGATTGGCTGTAATCACTACAACGGTCACGTCAACACAAGCTTCAGACACGCCCTCTGTCAAGCGTTGACACTGATGCCCCGTGTGAATGCACCGTTAATGACAGACATCACAGCGACTGGTTTATTAGGCTGCTGTGACTTTAAGAGCTGCTGCTTGACGTGGATCTGATGCCTTCTCATTTTCTCACAACTCTTTAAGGTCTTATTTAACTCATTTAAGACTGCTCTTATGAGGATACTCGACAAAACAGACATTTTGGCATCATTCTGTGTGTTATTGTTGCTCAAGTGCGAAAGAGAACTCAATACTGACGTGCGTCTTTCTGTGTGTGTCACATAGACAAGACATTCACAGACAGCGCGTTCTCATTTGTGTTGTGGCACTTGAATGCATTAAAAGCATTTGCGTGAAGAAGAGCGTGATCATATAATGTAACACTAGCCAAATTATGGCGTTATGCTGCATAAATTGCATTAATTTTTTTAACGCATTACACTGAAATGCATTAATTTTGACAGCACTAGTTTATTTTAATTTATTTTATCTGTATTGGATGATATTTGAAGAGGAATAAGATAAATAATTGTATACATGTTCATTTCTCCCATTTTTACATTTAGATTAACCTTGCTGTCAGTTCATTTTTTTCACTGTTAAATGTAATATTTAGCAAATCTCAAAATGAATATCCATTTTTCATACTGTACATTATAATGATGCAATGCCCAAATTCCTGTGTAACATTTAAAAATAATTAACTTTTTATTTAAAATTTATTTCGACAAAATAGTATAGAATTTCAACATTATTTTCATTACATTAACGTTATTTTCAGTTTATAGCTATCGTTAGTTTTATATTGTTAATTGTTTATTTTTTTTTGTTTTTTGCTGCAGTACAACAAAATTAGTCTTCAAACAATTAACAATCTGAAACTTGTTTTTTGGTGTTTTGTATATGGTTTGTGTGATGATGATAATCTCTAAGTATATGCTTGAGGAAGTTCAGCTCTCTTTGTTCCAGTTTGCGTGATTTTTTTCGAGGACAGGTAGTTTTGTGTTCCAGTTGAGGCAGCGTGTGAAGACAATGATTAATTTCCTCTCTTCCCCTCCTGCTCTAGATGATGAGAGCGGCTCGTGGGGTGTCATGGGGCCGCAGAGACGTATGCTCCAGCTTCATATTCCCGTTTCAAGCACAGTTCATTTCATTTGGCACAACTAACAATGTGCTAAATGAGGGTTACGGCTGACTAGTCATGTGTCAGTTAATCTCTGTTGAAATGAAGTCAGCATATTCACACATATTTAGTCAAAATCTGACCCTGTTTACTTTCTTTCTAAACATAATCTTCTCCAAATAAGTCCTGATGGATAAAATCATCCAAACATTTTTTTTTCCAAACATGAGGTTTCAATCAGAAATACATTACAGAGATAAAATATTGACTTTAATATCCTTCTCCATTGTTTCAAATGACATTGTTGTTCATAATGGCTCTTTTTTGTTCAGGGTTTCGTTCGTTTGTTAAATTACACAGATATCTTTGTTGTTTTGGTCAACAGATCTGTGTGTTTATCTGGGTTACAGTATACAGGGCTGTTTGTCTATTCTTTGCTGATGTTTACAACAGTTTTATTTTGAGCTCCGTCTGCCATCGCAACGCCCCGTTTCTTTCATTTTCATTTTCCCTTTCCCGTTCTCTTTCTCTAAATAAATAAATGTCCCTGGAGAAGCCCTTGTCTGGACCGCTTAAAGAGCAGTGCGATTCTGCGACTTTGACCTAAAAGCATCCCATAATTCCCGGTCCCCTGCTCATTCCTGCCGCGTGCAGTGAATAATGAAAGCGAGCGGACTAAATTTGGAGCCTCTGTTCTCTTTTTAGCAGCATGAGCTATTTCTGGAGCGCTCACTCTCACGTGCCGCGTACGAGACCTGAATTATTCATGACGGGAGGGGTTCGGAAGGCAATGTGAGGTTAGGAAAATGCTCGTTTCTGCATCAGTCCAGATCTTTTCTGTGTAAATGCAGGAATTGCAGTCTAGTCCTTTTGATTTTAATTATGCATTTTCTCTCTTTGCTCTTCTCATGTCTCTCCTCTCGCAGATGTCCGCGCTCCGAGCAAATCTGTTAATCTCCATCAAAAGGCATAATTTGTATTAATTAGTACCATTACTGAGCAGCTGTTAAGACTATCATCAGTCCAATCGATTCATCTAAAGGTCATGTCTGCTGGTTTGGCGTTGTTTATGAAAGGCTCAATAAAAACAGTGTAGAGATTTAATGAAACGGTGATCAAGCAGAGCTGACTTGATGTGAATCCATCCAACTTGAACACTTCGGATGGATGGATGGATGGATGGATGGATGGATGGATGGATGGATGGATGGATGGATGGATGGATGGATGGATGGATGGATGGATGGATGGACGGATGGATGGATGGATGGATACCCATATATGGATATATGGATAATGTAGATGAATTCACAAAAGGAAAGATGGGTGGATAGATGGATGGATGGATAAGTATATGAATAGATGGATAGACAGCTAGATGGATGGATATAATGACAGATGGATTGATAATTAAACTTGTAAATAGATGGATAGAAGGGTAGACAGATATATGTATGATAGATAGATAGATAGATAGATAGATAGATAGATAGATAGATAGATAGATAGATAGATAGATAGATAGATAGATAGATAGATAGATAGATAGATAGATAGATAGATAGATAGATAGATAGATAGATAGATAGATAGATAGATGTGTAGTGCGTACACATCAAATCCATCTTTCTGTGCTCATGGACAGAGGAGAAAACTTTGAAAGGCTTGCACACTCAATTATGCACAAGTTGGAGCAGAACATGGGAAACTAAGTACATGAGCATTGGGCTTAAGCTTTGAATGTATAAATATATTTTAAGTGGAGCAAACTGTAACAATGCACAAGTTTCATTTTTCATTATTCTATTCATTTTGTTCTTTTATAACATAAGATGCTTTTCAGTTTTGTAGCTGATTGTGAATACCTAAATACCTTTTGTTTTTTATCAGCCCTGCAAAATAATACACTAAATGAGGCTGTAGCTGGAACAAACTGTGATTTGCACTACTGTCTGTTCAAAATAAAATAAAAGAAACCTAGCATTGTGGATTTGTTTCTTTGTCTGGTAACGCTTTAGTTTAGGTTCCAATTCTCACTATTAATAGTGAGAATTGGACCCTAAGCTAAAGTGTTAGGGTGAATTCAGGTTGATTGGGACACTTTTTCCAAGTCATCTCAATGGCAAAAAGTGTCCCAATCACTCTGAATTCACCTATATATATTGTATCAACTATAGTTGCTAGGTTATTGGCTGTTTATTAGTACTTTGTAAGCAGATATATTCTGCATGACCATATTCTACATCCCATAATCCTACCCAATACCTAAACTTAACAATTACCTTACTAACTATTAATAAGCAGTAATTAGGAGTTTATTGAGGCAAAGTTTTAGTGTGAATGTTTTTCCTATTGTACCAAAATCGTACCAAACTGTGTACAGAACAACCTGTCTAATAGATAGATAGGTTGTTTATGGTTGGTTTAATGTTGGCACTTTTGGTAGGTTGGAACTGTAGGTTGATAAATTGATTTTTCCCATGGAAACTTCACTTCACATTGCATCACCTGGCACATGTCGCCATGGCGATAGCAGCCTCCATCATATGGCAGGGTGTGTTATGATGAGGGCAACCATTAGCCGCAGACCTGTGCACTGTGTAATGAAGGTTTTCACTGACTGCAGGCAATGCTCCACTGTACAGGTGATGATTTCACTGAGGGCAGAAGTGTTTGGGGAGAAAATTAGGTGGGCAGAGGCTGCTAGGTCTGTTTAAATAAAGATAAGGCTCTATTTTTGGAACTTTAAAGCAAAATAACATTTAGCATTTTTTTTTCTGGTGAAATTCTCCAGGACAAATTGTATCCTTAGAAATTTAATGGCTCTATCACACTTTCAGAAAAATGAGTCATTGACTGCTCTTCGCCATTGGGTTATCCAAATGTAAATAATTTGGAGTGTAGTTAGTTAACATACCATTTTTGTCCATTTCTGAAGGAAAAGAAATGGAAATCACTCTATTTTTGGTTGAATCAGTTGTTGTACAAGGTCATTTCCCCAGTAAATGAATTTCTCAGGGTTGGACAGGAGCTCTCCCACTCCGAGACTCAAGGTTAAGTGACTCTCCTCATAGACTCACCTCTGGGGAACTGAACTCATGGCACTATGTAGTCAAATCTATTTCCTGAGCTCTCCGCTGCTGAGGATTCAAATGAACCGTCTGCTACTTCCCAGCAATAGAAACACATTTAGTGAATTTTTACACTTTTGCTTTGATGTGGATGAGTCTAAACCATGTTGTTGCTGTAAATGTGGTTTCTCGTGAAGTAACCACACCCAAGTCTCATTCGCTTGGTTAGAATGTACAGAACTTGTGCGAAATTTGACCTTTAACTTGTCCCTGAGGCAGTACACTTAAAGGGGACCTATTATGCCCCTTTTCACAAGATTTAATATAAGTCTCTGGTGTCCCCAGAATGTGTGTGTGAAGTTTCAGCTCAAAATACCCCACAGATCATTTATTATAGCTTGTCAAATTTGCCCCTATTTGTGTGAGCAAAAACAAGCAGTTTTTGTGTGTGTCCCTTTAAATGCAAATGAGTGCTTCGGTTGCTCAACAGCAACAAAGCTGGAGAATCTCACGCAGCCAAAATGAGGATTGTCAGTAACAGTGTTCAGCCTTACATTGTTCAAACCAGAGTCGACACTGATGGAGAGACTCAGGAAGAAGTTACAAGTTTTTGAATGGTTAATGGATACATTTATGTAGTTGCTATTGAGTTGATTCAACTCATCGACTAGCATGTGCCGTCATGTTAATCTCATGTAAATCCAGCACTGAATTGACCCTCGTTTGTGAAGCAACACTCTACTACAACAACTCTTCCTCTTCTCTAAAGCAACCCAACATGGCATCTCCCCCTTTGTTGCATGTTCCCGGGGGCAGGGTTTATGTAAATTTTGGGGTTTGTGATGTCACCAACCCAGGAAAGCTCATTATAATCCCTGCCAGCTGTTTGTTGTAGTCCTTAAAAGGATAGTTCACCCAAAAATGAAAATTCTGTCACCATTTACTCACCCTCAAGTTGTTCCAAACCTGTATGAATGTCTTTGTTCTGCTGAACACAAAGAAGATATTTGGAAGAATGTCAGGAACAAAACAGATCTTGCTGCCCATTTACTACAATAGTAGGAAAAATAAATTCTGTGTTAGTCAATGAGGGATGAGATCTGTTTGGTTACTGACATTCTTCCAAATATCTTTCTGTCTATAAGAGAAAATATCTCCCTTTGCATTGAACTTTGCACTGTAACTTTTCAGATGTTGTTGTATATAGTCGAACAGCAACATTGCACACTAACTAAAGTTAAAAAAGTGAAATCATAATTAAGGACCCCTTTAAAGGTATTGCTTTGTGTCCCCTAAAAGGTGTATATTAGTGTCTTAAGCTACTAAATATGTAAAAAAAAAAAAAAAAAAAAAATTGCTAATGCATGCTTTAATGGTATTGCTTCAGTCACAAACTGCTTTTTTCTCATTTTTTTCAGTATATAATGTGAAAAGACACCTGCAGCAGGTGAGATTAATATTCAAGATTGGATCAAGTGATCAGTCAAGTGTGAAAACTACCTCAAATACAGTGCTTGCAATCCTTTTTACTTTTATAATGTGACGTATTTCTAAATGAAATTTAAATTTAATACAGTATATTATAGAAACGGTCTCTGTATGACAGGGTTTGGCAAAGTCACCCGTAAGGAGAAACTCATTTCGTAGGCAGAGCAATTTGGATAAGATTAGACAAACATAGTTTTTCTTTAAAAAAAAAAAAAAAAAAAAAGTCCACTGATGAATTATTCATAAATGTCCCTGCCTCAAGAATGTGCATTAGTAAACAAGTTATATCAAGTAAACAAGCCATATTATGCCCTTTCACAAGGTCTTGATTTTGTTCTTGGGCTCTGCTAGAATAGGTTTTCATGCTTGAATTTTCAAAAACACCTTTTTGAACCATATTTTACATTGTTGCAGCACCTCTCTTCACAGTCTGTCAGTAACACTCTGTTTAGACTTTATGAAGCCCCTCCTTCCGAAAAGCGCAATGTGCTCTGATTGGTTGGCTGGACCAGTATGTTGTGATTGTTCAACCACTTCGAGCATGTTTGGGAAATGTCATGTCCCTTACCATGACCCCGAGTTTCAACACACTACAAATGCAGCTCAACCGGGACCCGCCCCTTCATTTTGCATATGCCTTGGGCAGGAATTGTTTAAATGAGGAATATTGTGACGTGTTCGTTCCCAGAACTCAAGACTACAGTCGACTACAAGACTACAAAGTGTTTCAGGGAGTTCAGAAACAGTGCTTAATGTTATAGAGAATAACTCCCTTTGGAGTGACTTTGTGATTTGTAACTTTGCAGACCTTTTTTTGAAAGTTGAACATGTAATAAAAGCATAATAGATCCTCTTTAAATATTCTGTAGGAATGAAATCTAGTAGTGGATGAATCAGCATGCTGAACATGAATAACTTGTTTGTAGCAGTTTAAAGGATGCATTAAAGAAATCCTACATGCAGCTAAACCATAGTAGTGACCATTTAACTGAAGATCTAGCAAATCAAATGCTCGCATTGATTCGTCCCATCAGTATTCTGTGTTTCTACCTCCTCCTTTCTGTCTAAGCCGAGTATTTAAAGTGCAGGCGTTCACCTCCGAGTCTGTGAAGCGGCATCAAACATGCTCCTCGACCTCTCTGCTTTGATCTGCCGTTTTTATGTTCTTAATCACCGCAGACATTGTCATCAGTATTTTGTCCATCTCTCCGCAACTTCCTGCCTCTGATCAATTAGAGAGAGAGACCTTTAATGTTGTGATGTAATTCACTTAATCAAAACTGATTAAGGTCAAAAAGTGAAGCTTAAACTGTCTGGAGACCGAATAATGAAAGGACTCGGTGTACTCTGCTTTCATCCCTTTTTGTCCACTGTTTTCTTTTTTGTACTCTTGTAATTTCATCTTCTTCTTCTACGTCAGCACGTGTTGAACAGATAATAACTGCACTCACCGTCAGCCTTTCGGCAGCAGCTAAATTTATGGTACGTCTTAGAAATTTTTAGTACTTTTAGCCAGGAAAAAAGTCTTTTTGCTCAGTGTTAATAGCTCTCTTTACCTGCATTTTAAGGCATTATAGGTGTGCTCTCAGCACAAAGACTGTTTTAAAAGGTACGTGAGCAGCATTATTATGCTGTCTTATAAAATATCTTCTTATGGTGTATCCTTTTCAGACAAGACAATGCCAAAATGCACTGTAACATGGTCAGTAAAAAAAAAATCATCCAAGATGGTGGACAAGTTAATACTATTCTGAGTTTAAAATTGCTCATAATATATAAATACTTGTTTAAAGGTACACTATGTACATGTTTTTGTTCAAAATTAACAGCATTTAAATAGTCAGTCAATACAACATCAATCCTACTTCCAAAATGTGTTTTTGTCTTATATTTTAGACCTTGGTTTTTGCCGGACATTGCATACATGTATAATGTTGTGTGCCATGTGTGTCTCATCATATCCGCTAATAGAGAAGTTGTAATAGCATGTAAAAAGCATGTAATAGGGCTGGGACAATACATCGATTCATCGATGTATTTTCCCAATCCTAGCGTGTATGGTGTGGGAGATACATAGGTACTTGTCACAACGAGCGAGAAAGGTTGACATTGAGCAGCTACATTTTCAACCTCTGGAGAATTACACTTTAAAAAAAAAAAAAAAAAAAAAAAACGGCAAAAAGAAAATGTGACAGAGCTCGTAATAAAACAAGAATCAACATTGGCTTGGCTTTTCAGAGATGACGAGAAATGCCAAAACAACCTCAACCAAAACAATGTTCTTCTGTAAAATGTATGCAGTTTTTTCTTTTAACCAACTAGAAGGCCAAAAGTTACATAGTGTACCTTTTAAAATGGACTATTTTTTTTATAAAATTTCATTTCAAGTCTCAAATTAACATTCTGTTAACAAAAAAAGTTGTGTATTGTTGTGTATAAAGACCCGTTCACACCAAGAACGATAACTATAAAGATAGAAGTAACTATATTAGCGTCCACTCCAACGGACGGATAACGGATAACATTCTGTTTATTCTAAGATCGCACTGCAGTTTTGCCATCTGCCGCTTTAAATGCTCGAGCTCTTTAAAGTAGGATGGAATGTGATTGCTTTCAATGTTTTTATTATTCACCAGCTGGAAAAAAAATTCTTAACGTGATTCCAACAGTATTGTTTCTCTGTGCCATTATCGTTATATATGTGGTTTGGACTCTGCTATTCTTTTACTTATAACGATTTTTAGAACTATATCTTTATCGTTATACTTATCGTCATTGGTGTGAATGGGCCTCAAGCTATGTAATTTACATATCATATACATAAAATATAAAAACTTCAAGAAATGTTGGATAAAAATTAACATTTTTATAAGATTTATTTATTTTTAATTAATTAAATAATACTATTTTTATATATTTTTTAGAAGTAACTTAATTTAATTCAGTACATTCTCTGAAATTACATGCATTTAGATGTGTCACTGATTTATATATATTTTTTTCACATTTTGCTGACCAGCTCCACCCACAGCAAAATCTCATTGGTCCAAACCCCATCAAATAAGCATATTGCCTGATTGCCTGTGATTTTTGTTGCTTTCTACATTTTGCTTTTAGAGAGGATTGAAAAATGACTCACCCTGTCACATCATTGTCTGTTTAAGTCCCTCAGGTTTGAGATTAGGATGTGTTGTTCAGGACTAGACATTACTTGTTGTGCCAGTGTACTCATGTTACAATCCTGATAGCATTAAAGGATCTGATATTCTTTCTGAGAGGCGCCCAAATGAGTGTCACCTCTTATTAGCTGTTTGACATGATCTGTTTGTGCTTTCCTACAGGGGATGGTTTGAGCTTTCATCTTCAATGCAGCCAAGTTATTATTAGACAGCATCGTTAACAGATGCTCTCGTCTGCAATATCTCTGTTTATCAGTCCCGTGACATCCCTGTAAATGAGCTGAACATGCTAAATCTAACTGCACAAAAACACCTGTCTAAACCTTTAACCAACCCGTTCATACCTGTATTTGTTCCTTCTCAAACCTCTTTGGCTTATTGCTTTTCTGTTAGCTTTTAGAAAACCATGTTTAATTATTATTTTTAATAATTAAATGGAGTTAAATTTAACCATCCATCCACCTTATAATATAGTTCATTAGCATTAGGCTAAACAACTTTGATTTGAATTAATGTGCGGTTTTTCAGGTGTGTACATTGGCAATTCTACACCATGTTCATCCAATCAAATGTTAAAAGTGTTTTAACTTTAATGATGGAGGGTCCTTGGGGTGCCCATTTGTGTTCACATTTACTCTGCCATTTAACTTTGAAATTATTAATTAATCTTGACATTATTTGAAAGCTGTAAACCTCAAGCCACTTGCAGAGTTAATGTAATTTCACTTTCCTTTAAATGAAATAGTGATTCCATGTGGTGTTTGTTAAGCCACTCTCTAACAATATTCAGCTCTTCTAATGAAGAATGTTTTCATTAACTTCCTAATCAATTGTTGACAGTGATCATCTCAGATCCACCTACAGTTTCCTATTGACTTATGGTGTCGTTCATTACAGGCTGAGGTCAGATAGTAAGTAATTGGTGATAATTGCGGCCATTAGCAGCTGTATTGTGACAGTAAGGCTGTGATTGGGAGGTTGATTAGACACATGATTGGATATGTTGTGTTAATGATTGGACAGATAGGACACACTAGTGCTGAATTTGGAACCACGTACTACTCTTACTTTTTCTGCCATAGAAAAATATGGTAAAAGTATGAGTAGTATACTAGTATGAGTTAGCGAATGTCATATGTCATCAACTCTTGCAGTGTTAAAAATGGTGTGCATGTGTTTATATTAAACCAAGTTTACACTACAGGTGAAAGGTTATCATTTGCACGTGTTTTGTATTGCTAGTTTATACATTAAATAGATATAAAACCATTCCAGTGCTAGAAGAGGCAAAATAGGATTTAATTCCATAGGCTATCGCACGCCACGCTGTTATCGGTGCGCACAGATGCACATACATACAAGGCTCGTGCGCACACACATTTCAGATAGCTCGCGAACTCCAAATTGATTTCTCTTTCGCTTCCTCAATGCACTTGGATGGACACATACATGCATTATGTCAGTCAAAATACCACTTTTGGCAAGTATTCTCGTAAACACATTCGGTTATGTCTTAATTGAACGAGGTGAGAATTTGTTAGAGTATCTGTCGGATGTGAGCGTGCATGGGGTCTTACTCTTAAAGTGACAGCAACCTATAAATACCTGCTGTTGTCTGTCATGTAAATCAAACAACAAAACACAACTTTAACAAAGATTTATCTATATTAAATTTATACAGTGAATAGTGTCATTTTACATTTAATTATTAAATTTCTGCACACGAAAATTAATACTACAGTTAGACCTAATACTTTATTTGTAACTTTATGTTGTATTTATCTATGCTGGTAATTAGTGTACAGACACTTGCCTTTAATGATGTATTAGTTAGGCTAGTAGTTTCATTTGTGGTATCGGAGTAGTTAAAGTGGGCTAAGTAATAAATGCAAAGTTACCCCCCACCCCACAATTTTTTGTTTTTTTGTGCTGATCCAAAAAATGATCCGATCTGTGACTTAATAACCGTGATATTTTCCGAACCGTGAGTTTTGTGATCCGTTGAACCACTAGTTTATATGTGTGCTTTGTATGTGTATGGAGGATGTGCATATATACTGTTCAAAATAATAGCAGTGTGTTTAAAAAAGCAAGTAAAGCTCAATATCCTTATAATAACTTTTATTTCAATGCACGCAAATGCATTGGGAACACTGCACATTCTATTTCAAAATCAAAACATAAAGAAAATTATATCAAATTTGTTATTACTTTACAGAAAGTGAAGAAAAATTAATATTAGGCTGTTCAAAAAAATAGCAGTGTCTGCATTTTTCTTTACAAAGGCAAACATTTACCATATAAACTGAAAAATGCTTGAAGATTTAGCTTTCTTGTGAATCACTGAACTAATATTTAGTTGTATAACCACGGTTTCTGAGAACTGCTTCATGTCTGTGTTGCATTATTCCAGGTACCAGCCCAGGACGATTGCACTGCACACCACAATTCCTCTGAATTTATTGGTTTTGCCTGAGAAACAGCATTTTTGATGTCACCCCACAAGTTTTCTATTTGATGAAGGTCTGGGAATTGGGCTGGCCACTCCATAATGTTAAAATTGTTGGGCTGAAACCAAGATTCTGCTTGCTTACTGTTTTTTTTTTTTTTTTTTTTTTTTTTTGGGTGGGGGGGGGGTATTGTTGAAACACCCATTTCAATGGCATTTCCTCTTCGGCATAAGGCAACATGACCTCTTTAAGTATTCTGAAGTACTCAAACTGATCCATGATCCCTGGAATGAGGTAAATAAGCCCAACACCATAGTATAAGAAACATCCCCATATCATAATGCTTCACTGTCTTCACAGTGTACTGTGGCTTGAATTCAGTGTTTGGTGGTCGCCTGACAAACTGTCTGCGGCCCCTAGACCCAAAAAGGACAATCTTGCTTTCATCAGTCCACAAAATATTTCGCCATTTCTCTTTAGGCAAGTTAATGTGTTCTTTGACAAATTGTAACCTCTTTAGCTTTTTTGCGGGGCTTCTTGCCGATAGCTTGGCTTCACATAGGCATCTTCTAATTGTTACAGTACTCACAGGTAACTTTAGACTTTCTTTGATCACCCTGGAGCTGATCATTGGCTGAGTCTTTGTCATTTTGGCTATTCTTCAATCCATTCGAATGGTAGTTTTTCGTTTTCTTCCACAACTTTCTGGGTTTGGTTGCCATTTTAAAGCATTTGATATAATTTTAGTTGAACAGCCTATCGTTTTCCCCTATCTAATCATTTTTTAATCAAAGTACGTTGTTTTTCTGAACAATGTCTGGAATGACCCATTTTACTCTGATTTTCAGAGAGAAATGCACAGTACAACATTCACTGCCTTCGTCCTTAAATAAGGGCCATTTGTTTGACATCAGTTTTTTTCACAGAATGAATAATTGAACACATTGCTATTATTTTGAACAAGCCCTTTTCAATTAATGATTCAATTACACAGAATCAGCAGCATGCATGTCATGACTGTTGGGTCTGTTGGTTTTCTAATACTCTACTACACCTACTAGTAAAATATTTGCCATTTAGAAATATAGTTTCTACCCAAAACAGTGATTGGTCTGGTTAGTGATGTTGGACTGCTATTATTTTGAACACAACTGTATTTGGCTCCAATCATACCAGGAAAACAACATCATTTTTTCCTGTTGTGCATGTGTGCAAATGTAAGACCAGGAGAGCAAAGGGCAGCAATAAGACACTTTCTGGCTTTAGCATTTCATATAAAGTGGATTCATGTACTGTTGAGAGAAGATGTGCAATTAAAGACAAATCCAGACCTGCAATCAGTGCATCCTGTGTCTCTCTTATGACTCATACCATATAATGAAGGAAATAAACAAAGTGTGAGAGTGTGTGTGTGTGTGTGTGTATATATATATATATATATATATATATGTGTGTGTGTGTGTGTGTTTATATTGTACTTCACTTCATTGGCTGATAGGGTTTCTTTCATTATTTATTTTTGAGCACGATCCATGTCACTCTTGAGTTTCTTTGTGTTGCTGAGGTGTTTTTAATGTCATATTTCCAATGCTGATTGGCTCTTTAATGAAGTAGTTCACCCCAAAATGAAAAATCTGTCATTATCTAATCACTCTTATGTTGTTCCAAACCTTTATGACTTTCAGCAGAATATTCAGATGGCACTTTTCTATAATGACCATGTGTGCTAAGTTCCATATTACTTAGACAATAGAAGTCACATGATGAGCTTTTCTGTGTTTGAATATACAGCATGGGTCATATGGACTAATTTTTGAATACTTTTATAGTTTGTCCTTCACAAAATTCTTCTTTTGTGTTCAATGACAAAACAAAAACCAAAAAAAACAGCATGTAGAATTTTATTTGTGTGTGTGTGAACCTCATGAACAGAAATGATTGATTATGATCTGCAGCTCCTCAGTGGTTTACAGATCTGTACCCCTGCAGTCTTCTGGAAGTAGACCCGTGTTGTAAAGGACGCGTCCTGGCGGGAGCGAACTGATTGTTTTTTGACGTAGCTCTCTGTAGTAACATGAGCTGCGCTCTGAGACAGCAGAATATGATGGATAATGTTGTTGTTGTTTTGACTTTTTGCATCCAAGGACAGCAAAACCATTTAGGGACTTTATATTTTTAACTTGTCTAAGTGATAGCATAATTTCATGATTTGTAATTCTCTGCTGCTCATAAAAGTGTTTGGTTATTATTTATTTTAACCTATTAAATGGGCTTTCTTGCACCTCTGTTTAGGAGTGACCACAATGTCATGAGATGAATTCAGTTGTATTTTCTCTAGATTATAGCACATACAGAACAATGTTAATCAAAGTCTGTATTATATATTTTCTGAGCTTCGGCAACAGGTGGGCATGTAAACTGGCCATTGATAAAATGGTGGAAATCTAATTTTGTTTGTTTGGGTTGGACATTTTTAAATGTAATAACCCGCATGTCATCTGGACTGGTATCTGAAGGGTATTTACTCTTGTTTCAGGTAAAAATAGTACAACTTGAAGTTTATGAAGTCTTCCAGTTTTGGTACATAGTGTGCAGAGAGCTAGAATACAGGTCTGTACTTTCTCGGTCGTGACATTTTTGAACATTTGTCACCCCATTGCTCCAATAGAGTCTTTGTGCTAAAGGTGTACTGGGTGTACAGACATCCTTCAGTGTACAAAGCCTTTGTCCAGACATGTAAGGAATGTGATACTGCGGCGGTAACAAACCTATAGGGACACATAGAGTTTCCTTCAAATGACTGTGCTGTTAAACCAGATGTGTTATTATTCAGGTAGATAGATGTTAGCATGTCAACTTGCTCAGTAAGATGTTCTTCAAACTCACCATTTATTATCTTATGTCATTTGCATTCATTCACTGTATGGTTATTATTCGGCCATTAAAGGGTTAGTTCACTCAAAAATGAAAATTACCCCATAATTTACTCACCCTCAAGCCATCCTAGGTGTATATGACTTTCTTCTTTCAGCCAAACACAAGCTTTATAATAGGAGGTGATTATATTGATTATAGGTTATAAAGTGGATTTTTTTTTTTTCTTACATGCATCACTTCGCTTCAGAAGGCCTGTATTATCCCCCTGGAGCCGTATGGTTTACTTTTATGATGGATGAATACACTTTCTTGGGCTTCAAAATGCCTGGTACTATTCATTCTCACTATAAAGCTTGGAAGAGCCATAGTAATTTTTAATATAACTCTGATTGTGTTTGGCTGAAAGAAGATAGTCATAAACACCTGGTTTGAGGGTGAGTAAATTATGGGATAATTTTCATTTTTGGATGAACTAACCCTTTAGACAGACCTAAATCTAAGCTAAAGCTAAAAATACTCCAAGTTTTTTAAGTAATTTGTAGGTTTTAATTTTTACATTTCTCAGATTTTAATTTGTTGGTTTTTCAAATTATTTTGTGTTTTTTATTTGGTAGGTTTTCATTTTAAAGATTGTTTATCTACACTGAATGATTTATGACAAAATACAGTTGAAATACTATATTTGCTTTCTTCATGTAAATTTGGGGTTTTAATTTTTAGGTTTTTCAGATGTTCTTTTTTAGCTTTTCGTGTATTTTATCATTTTTAGTTTGTTTGTTGTTGTTTGATTCATTTAAAGGTTTTTCAGATTTTTTTAGATTTTTCAATTTGTAGGTTTACGTTTTTTGTTGTTTTATTTATTTATTTATTAATTAAAATATTATGCACTATATGCATTTTACATTTGCAAATTTCATAAATTACATTCACATTTTTTTTTATAGATTTTCATCTTTTTTTTTTGTCTTATTTTGTAGTTTTTAGGCAGACAGGAAGAGCTAAACTGGAACATAACATAACTGGTAAAAGCACTGACTACACATTAATTCATCCCAGTTTGCTTTTTATTGTAATCTTATTTCCTTGCAGCTTGCTAAGTGTCTCAAAAAAAAAAAAAAAAAAAACACTCTTGAGTATGATTCAAAGACACAATGCCATCAACCTCACAAACATTAGCAAACCCAACAACAGTTCTTTCCCCAACACGCTCATTGTATCAGTTTTGCATTGTATTATTGCGTTCCTGTACATCTCAAGCCTCTCTTTCTATAGCAGTGTAATCAGTGCAGACTGTTTACCTCATTAAAACGTTCTCACATAGTGACGGTGACCAAGGACAAAAGTTATTAGATTGTTTAAATGGGTTGTGTTTACATCTGTGTGTGTTTGTGTGGGCTGTTGATTCATGGGTCCTGTAGCTTTTTTCCGCACATTAAGTGCTTAGAATGGCACATACAGTGTCTCATTTACATAATTAGGCTAAGACAACTTCAAGATGGAGGAGAGCGCTGGAGGGGAGTGTGTCCTGCGACGGAGATTTTCCCAAGTAATTTTTAAGTTGATTGTTTATGCAATTTAAAATGACGCACTGCTGTTTTCTTCCGCCGGCTTTTGCATCCTTGGAAAAAAGTGGCGTCCCTGCTACCCTCCAATGTGTGCTTTGCATCCCAATACAATAATTACATGCATTTGCGACATGTGTGTACGCATGTTAAACAGCTCCTCTAATTATGAAAGTGGCATGTTGCAGACTTTTAGTTTGTTCAAATTAGTTCCTCCAAGAGTCAAATACAATACTTTTTTTCCCACTAGCTTGTGTCTTCCCTGCAGCCACTATCTGACTGATAAGAGTGGCCATTGTGTGCCTGTGTGTCTATCTTTCCATTCACTCAGCTTGTGTCGTAACGCCCGCCGCTGTCCCTTATACCCCTTTAGGCCAATTAGTGTTCGTCTTTACTGAACTAACAAATATTTACAGGGTGGCTTTGTGCGCCTCGCAGCGTGAATGATTCAAAGCTGTCAACATAGAGCGTTTTATGACAGGTATGAATGGTCTTTTGTGTCATTTGGTCACTCATACTGAGTTATTTGGTTTGTTTTGCATGTGAAAGCGTGGTATGCTGTGAGCAGTTCTAAGCTTTCCATATGAAGCTCCTCAAGGGGAGTTGGGAAGGCAGTACATGCTGTTTCAAAGGTTTGTGGTTTAGTGTTTTATTAATAGAATGGTTACAGTCTGTTAACTTCAGGGTCTCCAACAGCGTTAGCTAAAGGTGTCCTTGTTAATAAACTCAAGGTATGCATGTAGGCTATTAGCATGAGGGTTTATATAATATTATACAGAGTCCACTGCTGATGGACTGTAACTGTAGTAGGTAACACTTTAGTATAGGGAACGCATATTCACTATTAACTACTACTTCCCTCAATAAACTCCTAATTTACTGCTTATTAATAATTGGTAAGTTTGTTGTTAAGTTTCTGCAACACTACTGGCATTTAGCAGAATTACAGCATATTTGCATACAAACTTGGAAGCACCCCTTTCACATGTCGGGCCTCCTAATGCAAAAATCACAAATACAGCTCTCACGGGTACTTGTGAAGGCATGTTTAAGTAATCAACTTTAAATAAAAGGTCCAACATATGAGGAAAACGTTTAGCTGTGCTGCTATGTGTCATGAGTAAGCAATTGAGTAGGTTAAGACTCCATCTAGAGCGAACGCGAGCATCTCGCTTATAATAAACCCACCCAATGTACATTTTTGACATGATGCACCGCAACTATTTGAAGCGTTCTACATTGGACACACTTAGTAAACAGTATAAACTGGTACATTTTCCTTTCTGAACGGGTGCATGAAGATCTTGTATTGTAGCGTGTTGCATTGTAATGCCCCGTTCTCTTTGACTTGTTCATGACCTGTTTAATCTTTGAAAGTATAAATCCAGCACTTTTGTAGCTGAATTTGAATGTCTTTTCCCATGTAAAGCATCAGTCATGGTCCCACACCAGTTAAACACCCTCTGGCTCCACATGCTACAGTAGCCACGCCCCAATTTCTCACTATTGGTTGAGCTGGAAAGAGATTGACGGATCTGGGCAGACCAATCTCAGTGTTTTGATTGTGCCTGATATACTCAATGTTTTCACTTTTGGGGAGAAAATCCATGAACTGTATACTGATAGTAGTCAATGAACAATAAACTGGGTTCAGGGAAGGTATTATAACATAGAAATCATACATACTTCAACTTTAATTTTGTCTTGTAGTGTGCAGTGGTTTAAGACACTTTGGTTAACAAGCATCTGCTAAATGAACAAAAGTAAGCATTTAGACCTACAGTATAAACTTTTGCTTGGAGTTTTCAACAATGAGTTACTCAGATGCTTTAAATAATGTTTTAAATGGAATATACAACTATATATATATATATATATATATATATATATATATATATATATATATATATATATATATATATATATATATATATATATAATATCCAGATAGCTGGAGTGTGTAGATGAGGTTGGTGTTTGCTAACTGGAGGGATGATGTGTGAAATTATTACAATCATGAAAATCTTCAGGAGCCGTTTACCCCCTTCTTCTTAACCTATAATTATCCAGTTAAATTTAAACTCCACAGCAGGTCAAGTCAGGAATCAAATCAAATTATAATCCCTACCGGATAATCAGGGAAGGCCACTCGGAAAGACAGTCAGCATTACTGATGATTGTGTTTGTGTGCGTGTGGGGTTGTTTTAAAGGTTTTCCCGGCAGCTGTTTGGCTCTGTTCTGATCGTAGGTTGCTTAAAACATGCTGTGAAATTGAAACTCCTAATTAGTTTCCTTTTGTACCTGATAAAGAAGGATTTACCGCTAATAGCTGGTTGGTGCAGCACTCAGAAAACCTTGGCCAAGCCAAGTAACAATACCGGTATTTTTACCTCTTTCACAAGACCCCAGATTAAGAAGTCTCGCCAGGTAGCCGTTGCCCTCTGATCCTGGCGGATAAAATGATTTTTTTTTTTTTTTTTTTTTTATAGTTCTCATCAAAGGGATATTTTGCTCTGTGAAACTATTTTCTTTTCTTGTCTCACTTTCAGATGGATTCAACCAAGATTTAGAAGCTTGTCGACCATTTCCAATGATTCATATGTTTATTTTTTCCTTCAAAACATAATTAACATACTGTACACTTTAGATTTTCTTGGACACTTCCCATGTGGATATTAAATATCTGCATTTTTTGAGGGTTGTGGCTCTGCATTGTAGCACGTACACACACAGCCGAAGGTATTTCAGAGCCTGGTTCATTTCTCTATTTTATATTGATTCTTGTAGGCATATATGGCAGCATTTTTACTTGGATCCACCTGAGATTTTCAGATTTCTATTAATCAGAAGCGAATTATGCTTTAATTTATAAGCAAAACATGCCTTTTTCTCTGAAAATTAATGCTGGGTGTTTTCCAGATGTAGCCTTGATTCCCTCTCAGACTAATAATAGCAAAAATGTTGATTAACTGAAAAAATGCCAGTAAAAGCCTGTAGAGCTGTTTCCATCTATCATGAAATTTGTGAATGCTGCTATAAGCTACATTTCAGTCCGTTTGTAATACTGCCTAGTAAACCCAAATGAACCAAGGAGAAAATGCAACATTGTTCTGTGAAATTAGTTTGTGTCACTTTCAGATGGATTCAAACTAAATTTAGATGCTTGTCGGCCATTTCCCGTGATTCGCATGTGTTTATTTGGTTCTTCAGAACAAAATTACACTTTAGATTTTCTTGGACGCCTCCCATGTGGATATTGGAGATCAGCATTCTTTGAAGATTGTGGCTCTGCATTGTTGCGCATATATTTACAGCCAAAGGTGTTGGCGTAATTGATCAGGTTGCCGAGGCCAGTTAGTAGTCGATGCTACCCTCATACCTACATCCTCCCACACAAAATGCCTAATCAATTCTTCACCAGGAAAATGGGATTATGAGGACAAGCCTTTGTTTGCAAGAGCTCCCGGTCCTCGGCACCTAGATCCAATTGAGCTCCATTCAAATGGCAGATCAGTGATTGACTGGGAACCTGAAGACCCATTTGGTGTAGTTTGTGTCTTGTTTTGTTAAAGACTTTTGTCCTTGTGGCAGCTTCAGTCAGCCTTTCTTATATCAAGCAGGTCTGCCATACTAGTTGCTTGGCTGACATGTTTTTGAGCCAATCACCAGAAACATAAATGCCATGTGACTAATCACTCTGAAGCTCTTGGATTATTTAGTCATTTTTTCATTGTAACATTCACAGTCTTTATACTCATCCTCAGACAATGATTCATTATTTATCTTTACCAAAAAATGCAATGCATATAATTAATCTGAAATAATGCAATGCATCATTCAATCTAAAATTCAGACACACGCCTATTATAGAGCTCTTGACACAGTTTTTCCATCTGTGTTGGATTTTAAAACCATTTCTACACTCTGTATTCATCCGATCTTATTTAACCCCACAACAGAATGAGAAAGTTACAGAAAGACTGCAGCATTTACAACTCTCGTTAAATCTCACTTCTGTGGTTCCACCCTCCAACATGTTGGTGTATTGCTGACAGAACACAAGCGCAGAACTACTGCAGCCTTCCCCGCTGCTAGAGCCAATGACACCACAGTCATTACAGCTTGATTCCTGCATTTAATAACAATCATTTGTGCAAACAATTACCTAAAGCTTAGAGTTAAGGAGACATTGTGCTGTTCTTTAAGAGTAGTAAACTGCACTTCAAAATATTCCATCTCCATCAGGAAGAAAAAGTCCCCCACTTTTAGAAATTATTTGGAGCCTGATTCATTTCTCTCATAATTTGGTTTGTGTAGGCAAATATGGCTGCATTTTTACCTGGATCCACACAAGATTTTTAGATTTCAGATTTTTATAAACAAAACATTTCCCCTTTCTCTTAAAACAAATTGCCGTTTTGTTTTTGTTTTTTCCAGATACAGTCTGGAATCCCACTCAAACTGTTATTAGCAAAAAGCCAGTAAAATCCTGCATAGCTGTTGTCCATCTATCTTGAATTTTGGAGGTGCTGCTTTGAGCTAAATTTTAGTCTTGAAATATTGGTTCGTGAAACTGAACGAACCAAGAAAAAAATGCAACATTGTGACATTTTAACTATTTCAGAAGAACACAAATGTGCTACATGTCTACATTAACTTATCTACATTTGGGGAATAGGCATTACATTTAAAGGGGATCTATAATGCCCCTTTTACACAATGCAATATAAGTCTCTGGTGTCCCCAGAATGTATCTGTGAAGTTTCAGCTCAAAATACCCCACAGATCATTTATTATATCTTGTCAAATTTGCCCCTATTTGTGTCTGAGCAAAAACACACCGTTTTGTGTGTGTCCCTTTAAATGCAAATGAGCTGCTGCTCCCTGCCTGTTTTCCAGAAGAGGGTGGAGCTTTAATAGCTCGTGCTTCGGTTTCTCAACAACAACAAAGCTGGAGAATCTCACGCAGCCAAAATGAGGATTGTCAGTAAAGGTGTTCAGCCTTACATTGTTCAAACCGGAGTCGGACACTGATGGAGAGACTCCATCAAGTTACAGATTTTAGAATGAAACTGAACGTTTCTGAATGGTTAGTGGATAAATTTATGTAGTTGCTGTGGAGTTGATTCAACTCATCGAGTAGCATGTTAATCTTTTGTGCTTATGTTGAATTGACCCTCATTTGTGAACCAGTATGGCAACAACACTCTACTACAACAACTCTTCCTCTTCTCTAAAGCAGCCCAACATGGCCTCGCCCCCTTTGTTGTGTGTTCTCATGTGCAGAGTTTATGTAAATTTAGGGTTAGTGATGTCACCAACCTGGGAAAAAGCTTGTTGTAGTCCTTAAACAGCGATTTATTTAAAAGAAAATATCTCACTTTGCACTTTGCATTGAACTTTGCTCGTCGTAACTTTGCAGATGTTGTTTATACTCAAACAGCAACATTACACACTGACTAAAGTTTAAAAAGTGAAATCGTAATCAAGAACCCCTTTAAGAGTGCAGTTTTGCTTTGTCGCAATTTCATTTAAAAATAGTTTTTGTCCATGTAAACTGACATCAGGTCCAGGCAGAAGCCTCTGTGCCAAGTGATTATGTTGGCAACACACAAGCAGTAAGTGGCAATTCATCTTTGGCTAGTGCTTATTTAACATCTGCCCCAGTGGAGGATTTTGCCAGTCGGTGTGTGAGAAAGTCTGGGTTAAGTGCAAACACTACAAATTGGATAAAGCCTTTATCATATTTATTGGTGTTTACATTTATGCATTTGGCAGATCCAATGTGGCACTCAAAGTAACAGGAAATCACCTGAAATTGTTCATGACATTTAATTGTTTATTTAAAGCTATTTTTGGTTTTAATATAATAGGTTATGTCCTGGTTCTTAAACCCAGTCAGAGCCAACACTGTCCTTTATTCCCTTTCACAAGATTTGCAGTGATGTGTCAAAGAGTCCCAGCATCAGCTTCAAAGGAGGATGATGAACAAATCATTTAGTGCAGTGAATCTAGTTTAGATTAATCATCTTGAAGGCCGAATGAAATCTCCTGTAGAAACGGACCTCCCGCGGAGATCGTTTCACATCCAATCCAGATTTCCCTTTCACTCTTTATGTGCTGCTTTGCTCATTTGACAGCTCTGTAGAACAGTTTCATGGCGTAACCTTGCCAGGCTCTGTTTTCCTTCTGTCATTGATCAGCTCTGTGGGATGTGTTCGTTAAAGTGCCCATATTTTCACAGCTGATCTGACACCGTAACCTGTGTTTGCATTTCAGGCATAGCTGATTATTGATTAGGGTCTGTCAGGTTAGCTGAGTATCGAAAGTGATTCACAATGAGCACAACTAAGCTTTCAGAGCCTCTGTGGGTATTTCTTATCATTCAGACTGAATTTTGGTGTGTGAGAACAGTAAATAAAATTCATTATACATATATATCGATAGGGCATAACATTATGACCACCGACCGGTGAAGTGAATAACACTGATTATCTCTTCATCACGGCACCTGTTAGTGGGTGGGATATATTAGGCAGCAACTGAACATTTTGTCCTCAAAGTTGATGTTTTAGAAGCAGGAAAAATGGGCAAGCGTGAGGATTTAAGCGAGTTTGACAAGGACCAAACTATGATGGCTAGATGACTTGGTTAGAGCATCTCTGCTGGTTAGCCAGCAGCCATATCACCCTGTAGCCCAAGACTGGTTTCCCACTGAAGCTAAGCAGGGCTGAGCCTGGTTAGTGCCTGAATGGGAGACCTCCTGGGAAAACCAGGTAGCTGCTGGAAGAGGTGTCAGTGAGGCCAGCAGGGGGTGCTCACCCTGTGGTCTGTGTGGGTCCTAACGCCCCAGTATAGTGACGGGGACACTGTACTGTAACAAGCACCGTCCTTCGGATGAGACGTTAAACCGAGGTCCTGACTCTCTGTGGTCATTAAAAAATCCCATGGCACTTCTCGTAAAGAGTAGGGGTGTACTCCGGTGTCCTGGCCAAATTCCCTTCATAGGCCCTTACCAGTCATGGCCTCCTAATAATCCCCATCCATTGAATTGGCTCTTTCACTCTCTCTCCTCTCCACCTACAGCTGGTGTGTGGTGAGCGTAATGGCGCCGTTATACTGTGGCTGCCGTCGCATCATCCAAGTGGATGCTGCAAACTGGTGGTGAATGAGGAGAGACCCCTGATATGATTGTAAAGCGCTTTGGGTGTACAGTTGTACATAGGAAAGCACTATATAAATGCCTCATTCATTCATTCATTCATTCATCTCCAAAACTGCAGCTCTTGTGGGGTGTTCCCGGTCTGCAGTTGTCCGTATCTATCAAAAGTGGTCCAAGGAAGGAACAGTGGTGAACCGGCGACAGAGTCATGGGTGGCCGAGACTCATTCATGCATGCGGGAGCGAAGGCTGGCCCGTGTGGTCCGATCCAACAGACGAGCTACTGTAGCTCATATTGCTCAAGAAGTTAATGCTGGTTCTGATAGAAAGGTGTCAGAATACACCGTGCAGACCAGACCAGTCAGGGCGCCCATGCTGACCCCTGTCCACTGCCGAAAGTGCCAACATTGGACACATGAGCATCAGAACTGGACCACGGAGCAATGGAAGAAAGTGGCCTGGTCTGATGAATCACATTTTCTTTTATATCACATGGATGGTTGGGTGCGTTACCTGGAGAACACATGGCACCAGGATGCACTATGGGAAGAAGGCAAGCCGGCAGAGGCAGTGTGATGTTTTGGGCAATGTTCTGCTGGTAAACCTTGGGTCCTGCCATCCATGTGGATGTTACGGTGACACGTACCACCTACCTAAGCATTGTTGCAGACCTTGTACACCCTTTCATGGGATTCCCTGGTGGCTGTGGCCTCTTTCAGCAGGATAATGTGTCCTGCCACAAAGCAAAAATGGTCCAGGAATGGTTTGAGGAGCACAACAACGAGTTTGAGGTGTTGACTTGGCCTTCAAATTCCCCAGATCTCAATCCAACTGAGCATCTGTGGGATGTGCTGAACAAACAAGTCCGATCCATGGAGGCCCCACCTCGCAACTTACAGGACTTAAAGGATCTGCTGCTAACATCTTGGTGCCGGATGCCACAGCACACCTTCAGGGGTCTAGTGGAGTCCATGCCTCGACAGGTCAGGGCTGTTTTGGCAGCAAAAGGAAAGTGGTCATAATGTTATGCCTGATCGGTGTATATTTAGGGCTGTCAAGCAATTAAATTTTAGCTAATTATTTGCACAATGTGATGATTAAGTAATTAATTTAGCGTGCATCAAATTTGCAAGAGAAATTACCCACAAAACATAATTTAAAGTCATTATTGTGTTAAATGAGAAAAGTATCAAATAAACATTACAAATAGTAACTTTAGAACATTTTTTTTTTAATTTATTACACACAAACATTTAGGCTTTAACAGCCAATGAGGGTCATTAAATGTTGACAGAATTTTCATTATTTGGGTGAGCTAGGCCTACTTTTAATGGGTTTTTTATTAATATGGAAAATTATTGTTGTTTTTTTAATTAAATGATATAAATAAGAAACTAAATCTGCAAATAGGTGGCAGTAAATGTCTAAGTAAGTCATGCATTCATTGATTCATTCAAATGGCGGATTAATTCAGGAATGAAGTAAATGGCTCTCTTTTTTAATTGGCCATTGAATCATTGGTTCACCTGATTGATTCACGCAAAAAGCTGAAGCTTCGCTGTGTCTTGCTCAGAGACGCACAACAGTTCTGCTCTGGCTTTATAGGTAACATTTCCGTAGGCAGAATTGAGCAAAAGCAGACAATATTGTGTCTAAAATATAACACAATATTGAACTGTTGTATAAAATCAATATCACATTTACACTTTTGCTATTCAGGACAAAAACATCACTCGTGTGATATTGCACTCATTACTCTTATGATATTGCTTAACTATATCATGATATAAATATGAGACAAAAACTCTTTTTTTCACTGATATCTTGAATTTTAGGGTCAACTTCTAACTGCAGGCTCCATCACGCAAAAAGCTCCAGAAATAAATCATTCCAAGTGTATATATTTGCTTAGAAAATATTCCATTGTTTGTGTTCGATTATTTGTATTGTTCTGCTCCGTGAAGCTTTGAATTATTTGTTTCCAAAAAGTGTGAGCCTGGAGCTTCCTTATCATCTGACGCAAGGAGATGCTTCGCTGCCTCTATGAATTTGTTTGTCACCTTTTTGATTGTGAATATCTAGCCAGATCAGGCTGGAGCTGAAGAAAGAATGTGGCAGGATGGACCCAGTACAGGAATTCTGCCATAAAAGACATAATTAATGTTGGATGTGAACTGGAGTGAATTGAAGTGAATGAATTCAGAGTCATCCAATGCAGGAAGTTCTGATTTGATCAGGCTCTCTCTGGAGAAAGAGGCATCGCCAGCCGGAGACTCTCAGCCAAGTCTGATGCCAGTCTGTGAGGCTCTCTTTATTTCATCGCCAGCGTAAACGTGACAGCGCAGAAACATAATAGATGGTGCTGCTCTCTAAAACACTAAAACAAAAGCCTTTCTTCTTCATCTGCTTGATCAAATGTAAGACTCAAGATTACAAGATGCCCTGTATTGTGTTTTAAAATGCTTTATTTTCAAGATGTAATACTTTTAAAAGTTAGCACTCTTTTTAGCTTTCCTGCAATTTTACATCAAAATTTTCTGAATGGTAGTTATTATTTTAGTAGGTCCCTTTGGACAAACCTTTTCTATATATCTTAGGTTTTTTAAGGAACTTGTGGTCTATAATGTAAAGTATGATATGTTTATTTGTTAATTTAATAATTTGGTCATTCACAGTAAACGTAGAATTGCATTTATATGCTCACACAGCAACAGAATATGATTGTCAGTTCTGTATTTCAGTCCTTAATATGGTTACGTTCACACACAATTCTTTTAAACATAGTGTTTTAGCCTTATTTCTTGCACGTGTATTAAAATATTGATGTATTGAAGTTTTGTGTTCTTCCTCTTTGCAAGAATGAAAAGACCAATCGCAATTCCTTATGCATATATTACAATCAAAATAACCAAAATACATTTGTGAATGTCAAAGTGACCCGGATGTGAGCTGTTTTTACTAGTTGAAATGCATAAATATGGCAATTCAGTTGGAATTTTCAAACTTTTATGTTAAATTTAAGTGAGGAAATATGTTAAGCACTTGGAGCTGAATTAATTGGAGAATTTTGTGAATATTTAGAAAAAGAAGTCTGAGGGATTTCAATAGAGTGCCACTTTGTAATTAATTGATCTTGCATAAGCATTCACATTTGAAGCACCCGATGATTCAGGCATGACAGTGAGAGATATCCCTCTTGTTCTTTAACAGCGGAGCGTCGACCAGGCTGAACTGTGTTTGAAGGACGTTGCTCTGCTCTCAAGCTTTGCAATTCAGAACGAAACAGATTGAAAGGATCTTTTGTGTCCCTCAGACTTGATTCCCACTAATGTTTCTTTCAGCGTTGAGTAGTGCACTTGAAAGCATGTGCCCTGATCTTGAAGAAGACCAGACGGCTGTTTCCTTTAGCCTTGTGGAATGAAACTCTTGAGCAGGTACGCCATTAGTTTCATTGTATTGGTCTGAAAGCACCAGACACGGTCATGTTTGCCAACAGATGGCTTTTGCTGAGTAAGTGTCAGCACTAATGTGGAGAAAATGAGATGAGAAGATCAACTCTTCCTGAGGTCACCCGCCTGCTGATTCTGTGCTTTTATATAGATTCCTAAGTAAAATTTATGCTGTTACATGATGGCGATCCACCTAAGTATAACTCGGCTTAATAATTCATCTAAATTACCGCATGTTTAAACATTTACAGGAGGGCTGTAAATGTTCCATCTCCAGGATCGCTGACATTCATTTCCTAGAATCTAAGCTCAGGACCAAGTTTATCGAGACCTTTGTGTAGAAACCCTTCTCATTCGGTTAGTAAAAGTTTAAGCATTTGCATGGGCGACTTGACATGACTTGTTGATGCTAAATGTTTTTGTGCTTTCTCTGTGTGAAAATTATATGATGATTTTAGGATGTTATTTTATTTTCATTATTATTATTATTATTATATAATTACATACATTCATACATATCACAGAATCACAAGATATAAACTCACATATATTTACAAACTTTTATGTTAAATACACGATTAATTAGTTTGACCACACTGATATGAATATACTTTTATATAAATAGACAAATATATATATATATATAATATGTATGTATGTGTATATATATATATATATATATATATATATATATATAATATGTATGTATGTGTATATATATATATATATATATATATGTTATATTACATAAAAATAATGTTATAAGAACAGAAAAGAAAAGAATTACAGTTAATTACAGAATAACAACCATTTATGTACAGTGAGACAGTAGGCCTTCTTTATAAATCTCAATCTTCTATTTCTTTAAAATGTTAATAAAATAAATATAGCTTTGTCTATACAGAATTTTGCCAGAATAATTATGTAGTTTACAGTATATTCATAATGTATTCATTATCTTTAGTCCCTAACAATGTTTATTTTCCAACATAGACACTTCAGAAAATGTGTTTAATCCTTTCAAAAATGTCATTCAGCCAAACAGCAACAATTAAAAGTCTTTTTAATAGTTTTAAGTGATAGATGCTAAGCGGCCTGCTGTTGCTATGGTAACCTCCTCAAATGGGTGCAACTTCTGTTTACAAGCTTTTGTTTTGGCACTATAGGTAAGTTTTTGTCATAGTGAAATGTTGTTTGCTTGGGTGCGGCTCTCTCAGTGTTTTGTTTTGACATCTTTTAGGTGTGTTCAAGCCTCTGATATCAGGTTCGATCCCCTAGAAATGCAGGGCTACTCCATGAATCAGTTTGCACACATTGCTGAGTCGGACGGTTTTACCGGCTTTCTGCTGCCCGGCACTTTTCCCGCAGCCGCTCGGTGCCACGGGCAGACCTGGTTGCCATGCCAACCTGTTCCTTTTTTTTTATGTGCTGTGACATCGTGGTCACCCCAGACAACCGTTCTAGAGCAACAGTCAGCACAACAATGCTGACGTGGTAAACCTGAGAGAGAGAGCAGCAGAATGAAGCTGTAAATGATGAAATGTGTTGTTGTGTTTAATGGCGGGAGCTTTAATGCACAAAGGTGAATCATTTTGACTTGGGTGAGTGTGTAACCACCTAGCAACCACCCAAAGCACCCTAGTAACCACTTAGAAACACACTATCATTATGGTGGTGAGTCGTGCACAGGTAAACGCTACTCCTGTTTTCTTTAGAAAATGTAGTTTTCATGAAGAGTTTTCCATTTCTGTTCATGTCTGATTGCCTCATCCTCTCTCTCTCTTTGTTCTTTTCATCATTATGGAGGAATATCTCCACCCATCCGCAGCTGATCTACCTATCATTTTCACATCTCCTAGCAACAGCTCTTTAAAAAACTAAATATAACACTTGGTAAGGTGTCGCACCAGAGCCATGTGTGTGTATGTGTTGTGTGTGTGTGTGCGTTTTTGTGACGTATCAGGACACAAATTTGTATGACATGGGTATGACATAGGTATTACAAGAAGAGGTGACTTATGAGGACATTACCCCATGTCTCCACTTTTCAAAAGGCTTATAAATCATACAGAATGAGTTTTTGTGAGGAAGTAAAAGTGTGCACCGTTTCCTGTGATGGGTAGGTTTAGGTGTAGGGTTGGTGTAGGGCGATAGAAAATACGGTCTGTACAGTTTAAAAACCATTACGCCTATGGAATGTCTCCACTATTCACAAAAACAAACCTGTGTGTGTGTGTGTGTGTGTGTGTGTGTGTGTGTGTGTGTGTGTGTGTGTGTGTGTGTGTGTGTGTGTGTGTGTGTGTGTGTGTGTGTGTGTGTGTGTGTGTGTGTGTGTGTGTGTGTGTGTGTGTGTGTGTGTGTGTGTGTGTGTGTGTGTGTGTGTGTGTGTGTGTGTAGCAGATGAAATAGTGGGCTATAATTGGATTGAGTGAAAATAAGCTAAAATGTCAGAAAAGTGGAGACTGTGATCTCATATTGTCTGCAAACACACACACAGACACACGTGCTCACATGCACACACACACACACACACACAGTGAATGTCTCTGGATACTCCTGAAATAGCACAACAGAATCAACCTTTGAACTTGTGTTCAGAATACAAGATTGAGTGTTTAGAGGGTGGTACAACTACATGATTCATGTTTTGGTGGATTTTCTTGTCTGAATTAAGACTTTCTTATTAAAGCACAAAGTAAATAACAAAACTTGAGTTCCTTAGGTTTTGCATTGATCCTTATAGGTTACATTCGCAATCCATTTTTCTTCTACAATGTGATGTTTAATCAGGAATTTAACATATTGAATTTAACATGGATGAAGATGAGGCCTTGAGAGATAGACTTAAAGGTGCCCTTGAACGTTTTTTTACAAGATATAATATAAGTCTATGGTGTCCCCTGAATGTGTCTGTGAAGTTTCAGCTCAAAATACCCCATAGTTTGTTTTGTTTTTTTAACTGCCTAATTTAGGGCATCATTAATGAGCCGATTTATGCTGCTGGCCCTTTAATTTTCCTGATCCACGCCCACTGAGCTCGCGCTTGCCTTGAACAGTGCATAAACAAAGTTTACACAGCTAATATAACCCTCAAATGGATCTTTACAAAGTGTTCGTCATGCATGCGGCATGCATGTGTCGGATTATGTGAGTATTGTATACTGTTATATTGTTTACATTTGATTCTGAATGAATTTGAGGCTGTGCTCCGTGGCTAACGGCTAATGCTACGCTGTTGGAGAGATTTATAAAGAATGAAGTTGTGTTTATGAATTATACAGACTGCAAGTGTTTAAAAATTAAAATAGCGACGGCTCTTGTCTCTGTGAATACAGTAAGAAACAATGGTAACTTTAACCACATTTAACAGTACATTAGCAACATGCTAACGAAACATTTAGAAAGACAATTTACAAATATCACTAAAAATATCATGATATCATGGATCATGTCAGTTATTATTGCTCCATCTGCCATTTTTCGCTTTTGTTCTTGCTTGCTTACCTAGTCTGATAAATCAGCTCTGCACAGATCCAGACGTTCTGCCCTTGTCTAATGCCTTTCATAATGTTGGGAACATCATGGGCTGGCATTATGCAAATATTGGGGCATACACCCCGACTGTTACGTAACAGTTGGTGTTATGTTGAGATTTGCCTGTTCTTCAGAGGTCTTTTAAATAAAAAGGAGATTTATATAAGGATTTATACATGTCTTTTCCATGTACTGAACTCTTGTTAATTAACTATGCCAAGATAAATTAAATTTTTCATTCGAGGGCACCTTTAAAGTCTTTACAATGGTGTACAGTGTATAAATCCTCGAGAGCATAATGTTCATAACTCACAACTTTCAAAACTATTTTATCAAGTTTTCAACTCTCTTTTTTTTTTTCTTTCAGAAAGACGTTTCATTGCCTGGACAATCAGTATGTTGTTAAGCAAATGTATGATCCATTGAACACGCTTTACTTCTGTTGCTCACATCCTCGTTTTCACTCCTGTCAAAAATTAAATATGCTGCTACCCTGATTAACATCTGTTTCAGAGGGAAAAATGTAAGGCAGGAAAGAATTCCATCAGGAATTGATTGGCTCATATGAAGAGTCTGTATTTTAGAAGTGTTTTGGAGTTGAACATTTTTTTTTCTTTGAAATAATGTATACTGATAGATTGTGCACAAGATATAAATAGCCTGTTTTTTTTGTTTGTTTTTTTTTTACAATCCAGTTAAATCACAGTGGATTAACTCAAGTTATTCCCAACAATATTTTCAGCTGAATATTGTTTTTCATACATCACATTATGTTGACTTTGTGATCTGTGTTTGATCTTCAACATTTAAAGACAAACCTTTAAATTAAACAGGAGTCGTTGGAACAAGTCTTGATTAAAACAGTTTGTTTTTAGACGTTGCCGGTGGCGTTATTCTGTTCCAAAAACGCTCTATTTTTCTGGTGAAATGCTATTTTGGGACTTAAAATAACATTTGGATGAAGCTCTGGTTTGCAGAGGGGAAAACTTTTTAACCACGTCTTACGTCAGTCAGGAGGGACCATGAATATTTGATGATGCAAAGCAAAACATTTGAGCTTCGTTTATTAAAAAAAAAAAAAAAAAAACTTGACATTTACCTTCACGGTTGTGATAGTGACTGTTAAGTCATCATTACCCAAACAGAAGGCCGTACCTGCCGCTTCTCAGAGTTTAAACCGAGTCCTCGGAGAGCAGCGCTGTCGTTCCTGACATCTACAGCTGTCCTGTCAATGAGAGATTATTTATCTGCGTGTGCGGGACTCATCCTGAGAAGAGCTGCTGTAGTCCTCCGGGGCCAGCTGTCTGTCTGTATGTCATTGACAGAGCCCCGCGGGGACCGCATCTCCCAGCATGCCCCTCTCCGGGGACGGGGCTCGTGTGACAGCTCTGCCTCCGGCACTCGAAGAGAGACAGAAGTCCTCATCGTGATAGATACAGACAGCTCAGAGCACGTGAGAGAGATGCAACATGAATTTCATCTGTATTGTTTACTATTTCCTGTTTATTTATAATGCGCGTTCATTCATGCTCTGCTCACAGATCAGTGCTGTTGCATCATGGCTTACCACTGTTGACTCTCTGCAGCTGGAGAAACACAACTAAGGCTGATGATCAACTGAAATAGTCTAGTTAGTAGATGGTTTTTAAGAATGTAAATTCTGTCATTTAGTCACACCTGTGTGATTTTGTATTTCGTGGAGAAAGGAGATCTGTGCTTTTTCATACAATAAAAGTGAATGTGCATTGAGGCAGTTGAGCTGTGAAAAAAAAGAAAAAAAAAGACAAAAAGGATAAGTATCAAATTACATTCAAAAAGGTAAAGGGCTAGGTCAACCCAAAAAGGAAAATTCCGTCATTAATTACTCACCCTCATGTCATTCCAAACCAGTAAGACATTCATTCATCTTCAATATTTTTAGATATTTTTTAAGAAATCCGGGAGGTATCTGACTCCCCTACAGACAGCAATGTTATAAACAAGGCCCAGGAAAGGTAGTAACGACATCATTAAAATAGTCTGCGTGACTGCAGTGGTTCAACCGCTGTTATGAAGTCTCCTATACTGTTGACGTAGAACCTGGAAGCGCTGCACTGTGTTTACAACATCAACAGCACAGGATAATGACAGGGAAGAGAAGAAATTGTTAAAAAAAAGTTGTTATATTTGTTTTGTTTTTTTGCGCACAAAAAGTATTCTTGTCGCTTCATAACATGAAGGTTGAACCACTGTAGTCACATGGACTATTCTAACCATGTCTTTACTACTTTTCTGGCCATTGCAGTCAAGAAAACTCAGGCCAGAAAGCTCACAGATTTCATCAAAAATATCTTAATTTGTGTTCTGAAGATGAACGAAGGTCTTACGGGTTTGGAACGATACGAGGGTGAGTAATTAATGACAGAATGTTCATTTTTGGGTGAACTAACCCTTTAAAATTACACCACCTTTCAAAGGTTTGGGGTCAATAAGATTCACCAAGGCTGCATTTATTTGATCAGCAATATTGTGAAATATTATTACAGTTTCTTTATTTTAAAATGTAATGTATTCATGAGATGGCAAAGCTGAATTTTCAGCATCATTACTCGTCTTCAGTGTCACATGATCCTTCAGAAATCATTCTAATATTTGATTCGCTGCTCAAGAAACATTTCTTATTATTTTCACTTCTGAAAACCGTTGTGCTGCTGCATATTTTTATGGAGACCGATTCTTTTTTTTCAAGATTTTTCAGGAATAGAAAGTTCAATAGAACAGCATTTATTTGAAATAGAAATATTTTATAACGTAAATGGCTTTACTTTCAGTTTTGATCAATTTAATGGACATTGCTGTGCATGAAAGTATTAATATCTTTCAAAAAACAGTGTGTGTGTGTGTATATATATATATATATATATATATATATATATATATATATATATATATATATATATATATATATTTCAATAGGTTATTTTCTTCTCATTATTACTTTTTTAGAGTTTTCATTTCATATCTTTTCACAGTTGTGCTGTACATTTAGGAAAGTTTCAGGACTTCTTCTTGTGCTCATTCGCATCCAAAATATTGGAAATATATTTTTCCTGAAATGATGCTTCATTTTTCTGAATCATGCTGTAATCACAAACCCAATACCTTTTTCAGTTTTTCAGTACCTATGTGCTCACTGTCATTTAAAGGCTGGTAGTTTTACACTATCTTGCACATTTCAAGATGTTCAATGTTCTCTGAAAAACCTCATTCACTGTAGTAAGAGGTCAGGTTCATATTGTTTTTTAATAATCTCACAGTGTTCTGTGTATATTTGCATTTGTTGGCTTCATGAACCTTTTGAAGGCAAAGTTTGCATTATATTATGGGCCAGAGTTACTAACAGCTTGCGCCAGCTCAAACCCTCTTTTGGCGTTAAAAAAAACTACTGTCAGGATTTACTAAAGACACGCAGTTAAAAATTGTGCTGAAAAGGCGTGGACAGGGTTATTTTTCCGGCCGATCTTATTGCATATGCATTTGTTGGAGTTTCCCTTTCAGACACAAAATTTATGGGAGGAGAGTATTTAAATGAATCATGTAAGTTGATTTACTAAGGTTTGTGCTAGTCAACTTACTGGCATTTGCATTATTTAACACCCAAAAAAGCATGTCTTAAACTAGACGCTAATTTGTGCTGCCCTTGGTAGATTGTGTTGGTCATTATGGAAATGATCCGGCTGTGTCTGTGTTCTTTAATTTACGTGTCGTCAGTAGATCACGCGCAGAACTTTCCACTCCCATCAGTGCTTTTGTACGATTAAAGTACACCCAAACTAATTTGCCGTTATGTAAATCTGGCTCTAAAGATGATGATATTTTTGAATGGAGAGCTTGAGGTTTTAGGTCACTGTTTTGAAAAATGTGTTACTGGTTTCAGTAAATGTGCAGTTGAGAAATGGTAGTGAGCTGGTGGATGATTTATTTTTGCGGTTCAGTTTCAGTAAAAGTTCTGTGTGAGCTGAGAGCTTTGTGTTGTGAACATTAAACACAGTATTTCAAAAGAGCAAAAAAAGAGAAGACACCTTTCAGTTCTCAAATGCTTTTGGGTAAACTTCTCCCCTCTCTCTCTCTCTCTCTCTCTCTCTCTCTCTCTCTCTCTCTCTCTCTCTCTAGATGTTGTGGTTAACGGTAAGCCGTGTGACTGTGACGTGGTCGCTGACTGCAGGGTTGGAGACGCTGTGCCGTTAGAGGTGAAACTGACCAACCGCAGCAAGAGTGCCGTCGGACCGTTCTCTCTGACCGTCGTCCCCTTCCAAGACTATCAGAATGGTGTCCAAAACTTCGACCTGCAGGATGCCGTCACTTTCATCGGCTCCAACACCTTCTACATCGGCACGGTGAGCCAATGACACACATAGAAAAGCACACAGCAGCAGGACACTGTCTGAGCCGGGTCATGTCATCAACATCTGAGGAAAGTTTAGCTGTCGATCACAGTCAATGTGTTGAAGGTCCACTTATGTATATGTTAGTCAAGGTTTCTTGCAACAGAAATCCTAATTGCCCTTTCACAAAGACCCGCCCCCCGTTGCTACGTCCGCCAAGCCATGCCGCTCTCACACCACACATGTTCTCACGCAGTGAAAAATACATCACGGAGCAAAGAGGACACTGACAACACGCCGACAGACAAGACAGAGCAGGTTGCTTTTGATATCAAACAAAGTCTCAGCTTTCACATTTTGTCATTTTTAAGAAATTTAAACAATAAATACCATTTTGTGTCTCTTTGTGTCATGACAGATCACAGTAGCGCCTCAGTTCAAGCAGCATGTGAAGCACTTATCTCTTCCCACTAGTTATAGCACAAACTAAACATGAATGAACATCAGAAGGAATGTTGTTTCAAGCGCAAAAAGACGTTAATACACACCATTTTTTAAGTTCAAATCCACCAACGTTGATCTACAAACTCTCCTGTCTAATTTGTTTGTCGGACAAAATGGTGGATTTGGCGTTATGATTAGTCAGATCGCCTGTCAATCAAACTCCTGGCAAAGGGTGAATTTAGTTTCCCATGATGAATTAGGCTGTTTTGTTTGTTTCTTTCAAGAGAGATTTACAAGACTTTTGGCCACACGTTTGAACACAACTACTTGATGTTTATTATAAGTATTTATTTTCTACATTAGAGTAATTGTAAAGTCATCAAAAAGTATGAGAATTAATCATAAATGTTAAAAAAAACTTAAATGGACATGTATTTTTTATTTATTTGTTTGTTTGTTTGTACAAAATAATTAGAAGCATTAAATCATAAACCTTTGGATGAAAATGTTTTTAAGATCACGAGAAGCATAAATTCAGTCACTTGTGTCAAAACTTTTAAATGCTAGTGTATGTGAAATTATGACAGAAATACAGTACCGGTCAAAAAAGTGCTTTTTTAATGTTTCTTCTGCTCACCAAGGCTGCATTTATTTGATTAAAAAAATACAGTAAAAACAGTAATATTGTGAAATATTAATAACATTTAAAAGAACTCTTTTCTGTGTGAATATATGTTAAAAATTTAATTTATTCCTGTGATAAAAGCTGAATTTTCAGCATTATTACTCCAGTCTCCAGTCTAATATATATATATATATATATAATATACAGTGCCCTCCAGAATTATTGGCACCCTTAGTAATGAGCAAAGGTGGTTGTGAAAATAAATCTGCATTGTTTATTCTTTTGATCTTTCATTCAAAAAAATTCACAAAATTATAATCTTTCATTGAAGGAAAAGAAAACACACATTATGAAACAAAACACGTTGGCCACAATTATTGGCACCCTTTTATTAAAAACTTTTTGCAACCTCCTTTTGCCAAGATAACAGCTCTGAGTCTTCTTCTATAATGCCTGATGAGTTTGGAGAGCACCTGACAAGAGATCAGAGACAATTCCTCCATACAGAATCTCTCCAGAACCTTCAGATTCCCAGCTCCATGTTGGTGCTTCTTCTCTTCAGTTCACTCCACTCATTTCTTTAGGGTTCAGGTCAGGGAACTGGGAAAACCATGGCAGAAGCTTTATTTTGTGCTCAGTGACATATTTTTGTGTTGGTTTTGATGTTTGTTTTGGATCATTTTCCTAATGGAAGATCCGACCACAGCCCATTATTGGATTTCTAGCAGAAGCGGTCAGGTTTTGATTTTATTTTTATCTGTTGGTATTTGCTAGAATCCATGATGCCATGTATCTGAACAAGATGTCCAGGACCTCTAGCAGAAAAATAGGCCCACAACATTAAAAATCCAGTGGACATGGGGTACTTTTTATCCATGTTTGTCCATCTGACCATAGAAGCTGGTCCCATTTGAAGTTCCAGTCGTGTCTGACAGCTGAATATGCTGGAGATTGTTTCTGGATGAGAGCAGAGGATTTTTCTTGAAACTCTCCCGAACTTGTGGGGATGTAGGTGCTGTTTGATCTTCTTTTTTTTTTAGGCTTTCTGAGACTCAAGACTCAACTAATCTCTGTAGAGATAATCTCTTTGTCCACTCAAACTTTCCTCCTCACTTTAGGAGATATTTAGGATGATTTAGACACACATGCTCTTCCAGGCAGATTTGTAACATCTTTACTTGATTGGAACTTCTGAATTATTGCCTTGAAATGGGGATTTTCTTACAGCCACTTTCTATTTTGTGAAGCTCAACAATCTTCTGCTGCACATCAGAACTATATTCTTTGCTTTTACTCATGATGAATGATTACGGGAATTTGGCCTTTGTGTTTCCTCATGTTTATACTCACGGCTGGACAATTTCATGTTCATGATCACCCTGGTGTGCTAAAAAAAAAAATGTAAATATGAATGGGAATATAAGAATTTCTAGGGGTGCCAATAATTGTGGCCAACATGTATTGGAGAAAAACATTTATTTCATAATGTCAGTTTCCCCCACTATCAATTGTTTTACTTCAATAAAAGGTTAGAATTTTGTGAATTTTTTTGAATGAAAGATCAAAAGGATAAAAAATGCAGATTTTTTTTCACAGCCACCTTTGCTCATATTTACTAAGGGTGCCAATAATTGTGGAGGGCACTATATATAAAATTTTATATATATATATATATATATATATATAGACTGAATTCCAACTAAAATGGACCAAACTGAGATCTAATCCTATTTTAAGACTATCAACCAGGTGAATGCAAAGCAAACTGGGTTCTTTTTCACTCTGTTCAGTGTTTGGTTCTTTTAAAGTCTGAGTTTGGTTCTTTTAAAAAGGACAGACTGTCTTTGCTTCTGTACCTGTAAAGGCCAATTCACACCACACCATCAGACTGCAACGGACACTTCGTCGGGTTTTGTCAGATCAATGTGTTACCCCTGTCGGAGTCCGTTGGTGTCTGTCTGAGCTTGTTTTTGCCGATTGAACATGCTAAATCGGAACTAGAATGTCTGAGAAGTGACGTACTGTAATCTGGTGACTGTCTGGGTCTGTCGGTGCAGTGTGAATTGGCCTTAAAGGGATAGTTCACCTAAAAATGTAAATGTTGTCATTACTTTCTCACCCTCAACTTGTTCCATACCTGTATGTGTTTCTTTCTTCTGTTGAACACAAAATAAGACATTTTAAAGAATGTTGATAACAAGACAGTTAAAGGTAGCCATTGACTTCCATATTAGGAAAAAAATACTGTGGAAGTCAATGAGTGCCATTATCTGTCTGGTTACTGACATTCTTTAAAATAGCTTCTTTTTTGTTCAACAGAAGACAGAAATATACAGGTTTGGAACAACTTGAGGATGAGTAAATGATGAGAGAATTTTCATTTTTGGGTGAACTCTTCCTTTAAGACACAGGATAGAGTGTGTAGGAAGCGCAAGATGTGAAGTTTTGGTACTTCTGCCACATCTCGCTCTGCTATCGGCAGTGATGAAGTCAGCAGGTGATTCAGAGCAGTGATGCAGGTGTGTGATGTTCTCATCCTCAGGTGAACCCCACGGAGAACTCTGTGTGTGTGGGAGCCCTGCTCTTCTTATACACCGGTGATTTCTATTTAAATATCAAGTTTCAAGACGACAGCACGAGTCGCGACCTGCCGCCCGCCTGGTTCTGTCTACCCAGCGTCCACATCAAAGCCCAGGAGCCAATCGAAGCAGCTGCCTGAACCTGTGAACGCTGACCTTTGACCTGACAGACTGAGTAGGCCTTGGGAGAGAGCTGCTGTTATCTAGACCACCAGTGATCTGATCTAGATATTTATTGAGTCTAGAGCAAGTGCGGTTCCAGTGTATAAAGCTTTTAGAGTTTGGAGATGTTTAAATGTATGCCAAATCCTCCACTTTACGATCAGTTTGACTGTTCTGAACGCATCATGCTCATTCACCTCCACAGGCAAAATGGATGAAGAACATTTTTCAGCTAACCACTAAATGGAAACAGTTTAGTCCTGAATCATTCTTTTAAAGTGAAGGAGTTTAAAATGCTCTAGATTGCTCACAACATCATGCTTTCAATGCATGAATCTGATGAAAACATCTCCAGCTCATATTTCAACCCAAAAATAATATTACAAAATATTAGATTTAGTTGAAGCCTATTTTTAAAACTTTTGTTTTGCCTTATGACATTATTTTAATGACAATTAAGCACAAGTCTCATTACTGTGATGTGTTCGCTCAGGCATTTTGTTTATTAGTTTTTGTAATTCTCATAATCGTAAATGGTGATTCTCATTGAAGTCAATAATTTGAGTATTTAAATATGATTATCATTTTATTTAAATCAGCATAGATTCAATTAAAAAGTTATATATGCATATATATAATTTGATTTTTTTTTTTTTTTTGCATTATGATAGTGATAATTGTAGTGGAAAATGTTCTTAATTGTCATGAAAATATTGTCACAATTTCAGAAACTCTTAATAAGTAAAGCAGGCTTCTTTTCTTTGTGCAAAACATAATTTACCATTTTCTTTCTTGTGTTTTTTGGCTGAAATATGTCCTGGTCATGTTCTTGGCAGGTTTCGTAGGGGTTTACATTAATAGTGCATGTAAATATGAGTTACGTCTGTCACAGTATTTTCATGTATGAATGTATACAGCTTTTTTTCTTGGGGTTGATGCATAAATGGTTTTGTGACTCTGTCGGACCCATGGCTTTGATTCACGTTTATGTAACTATGAAACTGGTTTCTTTAATGTGTTTGTGGCAACACTTTTGTATGGGGAACACATATACACTTTTAACTACCACTTCAATAAACTCTTAATTTACATTTAAGTTTAGGTATTTGGGATGTAGAAGATGGTCATGCAGAATAAGGCATTAATATGTGCTTTATAAGTACTAATAAACTGTAAATTTGTAAGCTAATAAGCAAATAGTTAAAAGTGAGAATTGTTCCAAATACTAAAGTGTTACAGTGTTTGCTCATCAATCTGAAGTCCATTCAGCTGACGACTTTAATCAATCTAAGGGTATGATGTACTAAAAACGTTTTTCATATGCACGCAATAACGTCGTCAAAACGATCCCTGTTCACTTGGATCCTCGAAAACAACTAAAAACGTTTTTGTTTTGGCATGTCAGGCCAGTAGTTGGCGATGTCACTTTGTAAAGAAAAACTATGCACCTATAGACTGAGCATATAATAGGCATACGCATGACGTCACCGTTTTCACAAGTTTGCGTTTTTGTAGTTTACACAGAGACAATAATGGTATCGTTTTCAAAAACATGTACTTTGAAACCTGTTTTCAAAAGTTAGCATTTTCAGGCTCCCAAGATGCCATTGTCGTGTAAATGAACGGCCAAAACACATGAAAAGTTTTCCATTTTTAGTTGAAATGGTGTTGTGTAAACGGCCCCTCAGATTCTAAGCTAAAGATTTGATATGTTGACCTCACTCTTCATTGCAGTTATACTAATTAGATCAAATATTGATCAAATGTTGATGAACAAATCAAAAATTGTCAAAAATCTAAAATTATTGTCTTAAATGTGTTTCAAACCTCTAAAATACAAAAAAAGACCCAGAATTTAAGATTGGACTTGAGCACAACAGGAAATGAATGTACGACCAAAAGTGCATCTCACCTCATACTGTTCCTGGAACTGAGGTCATTTTTCTGAGGTGAACTTTCTAGCAACTGATGATTGCCAGAAATGTGGCATTACTGCTTTATTGTGGTGTGGTCCAGTGATGATAATGCAGGAGGCGGTTGAGATGGCCTTCAGTATGTGATATAATCGTAAGTGATTGCAGTTGCAGTAATTCAATTAGCGTTAAACGTCCACTCAGGGATTGCACCGCTGAGATGTTTCGAAATCCATCTGAACAAATTGTCTCTAAATCACAGAATCATTAACTGAACAGGTCATCTGCTTTTAAAAATTATTCATATAAAGGTTCAGATCATATTACAGTATTGTAATTTATGTAGAACTATAACTAATCTAAAAAGACACAGACACACACACACACCACAAATAACGAGAAACTTGGTATCCTGCAGTATATCCATTATTCATTTACAGTAAATAATAGGTACTTTATCAGATAAAGATAATAGGTAATAAAATTACATTAAAATATTTTAAAAATGTATCATTTGTTTTATTTAGTATTTTTCAATAATTAAATATGAAATTAAATTATTTTTTGTAAAGCAAAATGACAAAATGAAACAAAGCAGTCCTTAGCAGTCTCTCCTCATACAAAGATAATTATATCAAATTATACAGCATATTAAATAATCTTGCAACCAGTGGGACGGAAATTAAAACTAAATTAAGAAGATTAGACATTTAATTTCAGATGCCTGTAGAGTTCACAGTATGCACATTTTTACATTTTTCCCCATTTACAGACTTTTACCTTTAGTGTTAAAGCTTCCAAATGTTCTGATAAGATGAACTGCTCCAGACAGTCAGCAGTGATCAAAGAGAAATTAATCATTTTAATGACATTTTAAACTTTTCATATTTATCTCAATTAGCTTGAGTTAATGAGCCGAGATGCTTAAACACACACAAGCTCTAAATGATGAACCAAACAAACCCAGAATATTCTGTTTTTACGTGTGTGTGTGTGTGTGTGTGTGTGTGTGTGTGTGTGTGTGTGTGTGTGTGTGTGTGTGTGTGTGTGTGTGTGTGTGTGTGTACGCGTACAGACCTGCGTGTGCATGTTTGCTGATTGAAAATTGTGTCCTTGATGTCCATTTGTGTGTGTGTCTCCTTCATGTTCCGTCATGAATAAGATTATCTCAGCACAGGTTTCCTGACGTTCACTTTGATCTGCTGTCGCCACAGGATGGAAAAATTCAGTTGCTTCATCAAACACACACACACACATACACAAAATATAGCGAAAATGCAGAATACAGTTTCTTAATCTTGTCAAGGGGATGAACTTCTACTAATGCTGTCTTACTGTTCCTCCCAGACACTAAACCTACTGCACATCAGGCCTATGACATCATCCATTCGACCTTGAGCTCAGTCTTAGGTCATATGCATAATCTGTTCAAGTTTGCAAATACAGATGTGAAAATTTTCACATTCACATTGCAAGCACCCAGTCATGGGCTGCGTCCGAAATTGCATACTCTCTTGGGTAGGTTCCTATTTTGAATGACTACATACTTTGCGAGTGCTAAAAAGTATGTTCTATAAAGTATGTGTGAATGTAATCCGGACATTCGGCATGTTGTCATTATCATGTGACTCTCCCATGGCCTCATGGGATAGTAAACCTGGTCATCCTGGTACTTTTTGCCTACTCTTTTATGAATACTGTGAATCAGGGATGGGACAATACAATGAATCTGGATCGATCCTGATATTATCTCTCTCGAATCGATTCTGAGCTTAGTTTTAACTGCAGATGGCGCTCTAGGCTAGTTTTTAACCGCACAATCAAATGCTCACGAAAAAGAAGAGTTAAATCAACTCTGCTCAGATTACATATGGTAACACTGAAGCAGAGTGAAAGTTAATGAGATAATTAAGTGATTAAGTTATGATTGAGCATTATTGATGAACACCTGCTGTTAACAAGCATAAACACTGAAAAGAAACACAATAACTACAACTTCAGCCACAGCCTTCGATGAAATCAACTGAAGATAAAAGACATTAAATTTCTCAAGATCTGATTAAACATCTCCACGAACAGCATATTATCTCATTAACTTTAAAGGTACAATTTGTGATATTTTTTAGAGCTTTAGAGCGGAAACTTGGGACATGTGGTCTCCATCTCAACGGACGGTGCGAAAGAATAGGGATTGGAGTCTGGAAGAACTCATGTTCGTGGATGCGATTATTAACGTTATTGTAGTATGAAGCAGAGTGTTGCGGGAGCTGAACGAGGAGCTGGAGCGATTGATCAACACACGCCTCACAAGCAGCGGGACTATTATTATTACACAGCCGCCGGCGCCGCTTCCGCTTTTCCGGTCATGAGTTTACGGGAGCTGTCCTTGTCGACAAAACCAGCGGCAGATGGTAAACAGTAATTATGTTCCATAAATAAGTAACACAATCCAGCATAAAACGTGCAAGAAGTAAATAAGGAACTGCTTGAAGCAAGCTAGTGGTTTGCTGGACGCTAGACACTACTTCCGCATTTGTCCACGGCACTGTTGTCATGTGGTTTCTACGTCAGTAAAGGCGATAACAAAGGTAACTGACGTCATTGACAGGCGACTGCACTGCCCGTGTCACTGTTTAGAATGGGAATTTTCTCATGATTTACAAGTAGTTGAAAACATTAGAGAAATTGTTAGTAATCAGCTGGACAAAATATATCACACTAGCCTAGTGGTTTTTGGATATTTTACTGCAAGAATTTTACATATTGTACCTTTAACTCTGCTTCAGTGTTATTTTAACTCTATGTAGAGAGGGAACATGTGTTCTCTGAGCAGAGTTGTTTTAACTCTGGGGATTTTGCTGTGTAAATCCCTCCTTTCCGTGAGCCTGCTCTGCTCTGATTAGCCAGACGTCCCAGTCTATTGTGATTGGTCTACAGCTTACAGCTCCATCCGGAGGCTTCCTAAAGCTCAGCGATTATACACACTGTAAAGACAGTAACGATAGCGCTGATTTTACCATATCAATCCGATATGGTAAAATCGAGTCCGATGATGAGACATTAGAAGAACAAGTTATTCAACCCAATCCTCCATTGCAAGAACAACTCTAGCAGGACATTTCTCAGTTATACTACTTAGTTTGACGTTCACCATGAGATTTTGCAACTGTAATTCCTCACCATCAGCATTAACAAGAGTATGTCGATCAACAAACCGATGTTTATATTTCTAATTTATTGTGGTGCACATGTGGGAACTGTATCATTAACTGTATCAATAATAGTGCTAACATTATCCCTGCACTAACGTGAATGACTGATGTAACATTGAAGTTTGTAAAACAAATCTTGCTCCATCCTTTATCAGTACTCAGTGTAGTAAGAACGACAGACAATATGTATTAATGGACACAGTTTTAGGTAATACTGGCCCACAGCTGATTAGCAAAAGTAATGTGAGTTAGCCGTTTAGCCAGAGAGAAAATAGCTAAAACACAAGATATTTTGAACACTCATATGAAATACATCAATATTAATCACATTTACAGGTTGTCAAGTTGGTCTAAAATAAAGCAGGTTCTGTCCCATCTTTAATCACTGATTCTTTAAAACCTCATCCTTTGGCAGTGAAACTAAACCGAATTTCCTTTCTCAAAAGAAGATATTTTGACGAAAATGGGAAAAAATACTATGGCCCATACCGACATTCTTCAAAATTCTTCTTTTGTGTTCAGCAGAAGAAAGAAACTCATACAGGTTCGGAACAACATGAGGGTGAGTAGATTCATTTTTGGGAGAACTATCCCTTTAAGTCAAGACACAACAGGAAAAAAAAAAAAAAATCTGGTCAATTTTGAGATTTTGGGCAAACATCCAAAATACATTTTTGCTTTGGATATTTTAGAAAACAAGTGTTTATTTTATTACACTTTTTCTATTTGTGATATAATTTACAATACATATCTCTAAAGGCAAAGATTTTCTTCAGAAACCATTCAGTCTTTGAACACGCAGTTGTAGCTGTCTTGCGTGTACAGTAGATCTGAAAGCATTTGCACGCCGTCTGATGCTCAAACTATATAATAGCGATCCCATATGCCAACGCAGAGCGCTTTCTCACGCTCTTCTGTAACCTAAAGCTGAAGTGAGCTGTTGTAAGTGCACACTTCTGTGGATTAAGTGCACTTTCACACACTCGCCATTGACCGTCAGTTGCTGGAGTGCTCTCGCAGCGCATGTAAGAAGAACCAGAGACCGCTGAAGTTATTCTTGCTGATTCAGCCACTCGAAAACAGACATTGGTTGAGTGTACATATGTTAATGTCCATGTCCTCCATTCAACTCGTCCTCTAAGCGACAGTGTGCCCGCAGCGGTGCACTGATGGAGAGAGACTTAGGAGCTGAGAGGGATTTGTGTGTCTGTGGAGTTTGTCGTCTCAGGCTGATCCTGATCTTTTGCAGTGAGGGTCCGACCGGATCTGGTTTGTCTGAGTGGCCTCTCTGTGCCTCTCCGTCTCCTTGGCAACCACCTGTGAATAGAGCGGGAGTCTTATCAGTCAGCAGACAGCATCCTCAGGCAGTGCAGAGCCACAGTCATCTCTTTCTCTCTCACTGGATGTGCTAAATCAGGGGTCTCAACTGCTGGGTCGTGACCCAAAAAAGAATAGCGAAATAAAAAGGCAAAACACAGGAGATTTATATGCTTCCCATATATGTAGTTGTCAACAAGGACTTTGTTTACAATATTGTGTCAAAAGAAAAATTATCTGTTGTGTGCGTGTGTCCCAGCGTGAACAGATCACTTGGCATCCACTTATTCTCAAAAACCATGATAAAATGATGCAATTTAAATTAAAATATGACCCATACTCTATATGTTTTATGGGGTTATAAGGTTTGTGTCAATCACAATGTGTTTTTGCAGGGAATTGTTTATAATAATAATAATAATAATGGATAAAATAATTTATATAAATGAAAAAAGTTCTGTAATAAAAATGTTGAGATATTTTAAAGATTTTGTTTTATTAAAGATATACTAATTATGTTTTTGTTTTGTTTTTTGCTTCCCTTTTATCTCTATTTATTTGTTGTCAGTAAGATCTTTTAATGTTTTTGAAATTTGCTCCAAGCAATAATAAAAAAAAAAACATCTCAAGATTAAAGTTGTTAAATTTCGAGAAAAAAGTCGAGATAAAATGTTGAGAATAAAGTCATTAAATTACGAGAAAAAACTTGTTAAATTACGAGAACAAATTTGTTAAATTGAGAAAAATGTCGTTAAATTTCGAGAAAAAAGTCGAGATAAAATGTTGAGAATAAACTCATTAAATTATGAGAATAAAGTCATTAAATTATGAGAAAATTTAACAACTTTAATCTCGAGATGGTTTTATTTTTCTATTATTGCTTGGCCCTAATCCTCTTCCGTACAAGGCTGCATTTATTTGATCAAAAATACAGTTAAACAATATAAAACTGTGTAATATAATAATATATAAAACAATAATATTCTGAAATATTATTACATTTAAAAAAAATGCTTTATGTTTCAATATATTTAAAATGTAATTTATTCCAGTGATCAAAGCTGAATTTCCAGCATCATTACTCCAGTCTTCAGTGTCACATGATCCTTCAGAAATCATTCTGATATGCTGATTTGATACTCAAGAAACATTTCTGATTATTATTCTGAATGTTAAAAACAGCTTCATATTTTTATGGAAACTGTGATATTTTTTTTCAAAATTCTTTGATGAATAGAAAGTTCAAAACAACTGCATTTATTTGTAATGTATGTGTTATAACTGTATAAGAAAGCATAAGTTGCAGAAATCAATTTGGTAGGACAAATTATTTAGCGTTTCAGTGTAGAAGTCTGCTGTATGTTCTAAAATTTCATCTCAAGATTCTGATGAATTTTTCAACATGATACTTTCTGTTTTTCTATTAGTGTGACGGTAATGATGAAGGTTGAGCAGAGTTTGAATGAGCTCTGCTTCAGGTGGATCTTCTCTCTGTTTCTCTACAGGTCGAGTCGGCCGTGATCTCAGGGGTCTCTATGACCCTTTATAATGTTTGTGTGTCTGTTTTTGCAGGACTCAAGGGTTCCACCAGAATATTTCAATAGTTTTGTGAGGAGATCGTCTGAATAATTTAGTGATCAGTTCTTGGGCTGTCACACTTTTCTTCATGTCTGCCAGATGAATCAAATGAATGTGTGTTTCTTCTGTATCTGTGTGTGAATGCTGAGATGAGATCCAGTGAAGAGTGGCCCTGTGAGCTCTCAAAGCTGTGTGTGTTTGTGTGTGTGTGCAACAGCAGTATTATGTTCTGTTCAAGTATTCTTTTAGTCTGTTTGGAGTCTGTCTTTCTCTCAGAGGTAAGAGGATAATGAGAAGCTAATTTATGAAATGAAAGGAAATCACAGGCAAGAACAACTATTCCTGTGATATATTATTTTGTATCTGTGTGCACTTGTCATTTTCAGCTTGAAAGTTCTTGACTGTGTCACCAGATATAGGCATCCCCTTTTATTGTGTTTGGTAACTTTAACCACATTTAACAGTACATTAGCAACATGCTAACGAAACATTTAGAAAGACAATTTACAAATATCACTAAAAATATCATGTAATCATGGATCATGTCAGTTATTATTGCTCTATCTGCCATTTTTCGCTTTTGTTATTGCTTGCTTACCTAGTCTGATGATTCAGCTGTGCACAGATCCAGACGTTCTGCCCTTGTCTAATGCCTTTCATAATGTTGGGAACATGGGCTGGCATATGCAAATATTGGGGGCGTACATATTAATGATGCCGACTGTTACGTAACAGTCGGTGTTATTTTGAGATTCGCCTGTTCTTCGGAGGTCTTTTAAACAAATGAGATTTATATAAGAAGGAGGAAACAATGGAGTTTGAGACTTACTGTATGTCTTTTAAATGTACTAAACTCTTGTTATTTAACTATGCCGAGGTAAATTCAATTTTTGAATCTAGGGCACCTTTAAAAGTAATGCTTTACAATATTGCATTACTCCCTAAAAAAAGCATTACACTGTTTTATTCTGTTTTTACACTGTTTTTGTGCAAGTGAGATGAGTAAATGCATGTTCACATTGGGGTAGTTGTTCTCTAGCTGAACCCGAATTTCCATGGCGACACGTCACAAACTTTTTACCTATACCATGAACTGAATATGATATATTCCGAATGCCACATATGTGTAAGTGAATGTGTTTGTTGCTTAAAAAATGATACTCATTCAGCGAATCTGATTTTAGGATTAATAGCACGTAAATTCACCCATTTCTCCCGAAATACATAAAAGTAAGTCACCGTTGAACTAGAAAAAAAATACAACTTCTGAACTTCCTACACAATTGAAAGGATTATTATTGACGCTTTGCATAGACACCAGTGTATTTAACAAACATCAGTGTGTATTTGTCTTTTTTGCTAGTACTTAATTTAAAAGTTTGAAACCTAAAATAAAATGTAGGCCTATGTGGTTGAAAACACTGACACCGTGTCTACACCAGACACGAGCGGCGCGACGCATCAAAAGACAAAAGAACCCATTATAATCAGTGATACGCGCAGCATGGCGTGACGCGACACAACAAATTCCCAACAGTAAACGGATTCCCCATTCTATTTCTAATGTAGGCTAGTCCAAATTATTTGCAATGATCGATTAGACAGCTTTTAGCTGTTGCGGCGCGACGCGTCTGGTGACACGTTGTGAATCGTTTAGGCTATTAAAAGCACTGAGCACGTCAATCTCTGGCTTATGCCGCGTTCCAGGCAACCTGTAACTCATGTTTTTCCAACCTTCTACCCGTGAAAGTGCACTGGAACAGCAGTCAAAGCCGTGACTTCCCACCCGTGAACTCGTACTAGATCAATGTACTTCCAGTTACGAGTTCTGACGTCACATAGCCCGTGAAACAACAATGGCAGCCCCTACGGATGCCGTGTTTATGCAAGTGCACGGTAAAATAAAGGGTATAACAGCTTCTCTTGCCTTATGTGCCGTTTTCCTCCTCTGTTTCCCATAAAAAAAGAAAAGAGTAAGCACTTTTGGCGATAGAAATAATTAATGAGCATAAGCCCCCTACGGTCCGCCATGTTGGTTTGTTTACACTTTTACGCAGTTTGGCGTGACTTTCCAGGAACGCTACAAAGTCGTGAGTCGTCATTTGAAATCGTGACTTACGGGCTCAAAAACCTGCCTGGAACGCAGAATTAGAACCAGACAAGCACGTGAAGGCACGTTTGAATTTAGCAGTGAACATTCTAAATACACCGGCGATCATATGCATCGAATGGTTAAAATCTTCAATTTCGGCAGGGGGTCAAATTGAAACGGAAGTGGCACAAATCAGATCCGAGGGGTCCTCCTCGGTTGAAATCACGTTCGGTTTAGATCGCTTCTGCATTTAAATCGCATTCCGGCGGTGGAGGGTTAGGGTCCTTCAGATAATTACAAAAGGGGCTTCAGAACGTCATGGAAGGGCTAACCCACCCTCTCTCCTTGATGACAGGCCTGGAAAACTGGATAAGTGTAAATGCATCTGGTTGTTGAAACCTATTTTTAAAATTTTATGTAAATTTTACTCTTCCTAAAATGTTAAAAAATACACGTGTGAGAGCATGTTATAGGCTTTCCTGCAGAATCGGGCTACTTTTACACCGTTGCTGCTTGTTGTTTTCATGTCTGTGGGTTGAAACGAACCCCAATGACATGATATTTAGCCCCTGGAATGTGAATTTTACCAGAAAACACGGATTTTACCCCCTGGAGCAATTGGGCGGGTTTTGTTGTGAAAACCTGGCAACCCTAATAGCCAGATAACACTACTGCAACACGCATCGTCACAGATGAGCAACTGAGTATCTCTTCAGCAAGCCAGTGAACAAACTGAAAGTAAATCGCAGATGCTCAAAATACAATTATCTTCATAATGAGGCTAAATTATCTTACCAGTTCTGATGCCGCTTTCTTTGAAATTAGCAGCCCTGTTGAAAAAAAAACAGCATATGCTGGTAAGGTTTTGAAGCTGGTATGCTGGTTTGAGCTGGTTTATGCTGGTCCTGTGCTGCTTCATAAACTACCTTAACCAGCATATGCTGTTTTTTTTTGTTTTTTTTAACAGGGTGATGATAAATCAAATGCTGCTGATAGGCTTATCTGTTGCTTTCGTTGATGGGAACTTAAATTTGCATAGGCTATAGCACAGGAACTGAAGATAGGTTTTATATTCGTTTTGCAGAGAAACATTTATGTGGCCAAGTGTAAATGGAACTGTTTTAACAAACTAGATAGCTATCCGATCAGTAACAACAAATGAAGTGACCAGGTGTAAAAGGCCCTATGATTGATTAATCTTCTTGGTGCAAATGCCTGCTGTTTCTTTTGTTAAAAAAATAATCAGAAAATGGCAATACATGAATAATTCCTTGAAAAACCTGAAACAGTGTTTATTTAATTGGTGAATACTTAAAGGCTACATGCTGTTTTTTTTTTTTTTTTTAATTATTCATATTTATTTATTTATTTATTTATGAAAATATAACTGTGTTAATTAGAAGGTTTTGCTGTTGAAATTGATATCAATAATTATGAATTTTCACTGTGAATTATGCATCTGATATGAGTGTTTAAAGTCTGTCATGTGATCAGATACATATCAGATTAAGAACCACATTTAAAAGTGGTTGCAAACAGTGTTTTTTGCCATTTATGTGGATGAAACATAATTTGATTTGTGCCAGATATCACTGGAAAAATGAGTTGACAGAGTAAATATGGTAAAGAATGCTTCAAAATGCTAAAGTGGAGAGAAAATGAAGACAAATAGAGATAAACGAAGCACAACGCTTGAAATAGAACTGCTCATGAATAACTTTCTGATATTACCTGAAAAGAGAGTGGAGTATTGATCTCCGATGTTGTGTTAGCATTGGGATATTAAGCTGCCCACTTACTGAACTCTGACAGCAAATTGAGGGTCTTTTAGCTGAAGTGGGTCTAATGCTATATTACAGACTAGGTTTTAAGGTCTCTATATAGTTGAGTTATATTTAGCTCAGTTCCCAAATCAGTTTGATTTGCAACAGTGATCCTCAAACACATCGCTGTAGTTAATATTACCAGTTCAGTACAAGTTAAGCTCTTTTTTTTTTTTTTACCACAGACAATACTGGAGAGATCCTTTACACCTCAAATAACACACTTTCTTATGGAAGGATTAATATAAGTACTTCCAAAAAAAAAAAGAAAGAAAGAAAGATGCCTTGCCCATAGACTTCCATTACAAGTGCATTACTGAAAATTTGATTCACATTTGATTTTTTTCTGTGCTAATCGACAGCAAGTCACAGATTGGCTTAACTTGTATTACATTTCTCCATATGAACATAATGTAGAGTTTATTTATTTTAAATGTACTGTACATGGGACAAATCACTTCATTCTTTCTCTTTGATCCACAGACAATAATACACATTATTCTTACAGTTCCTGAAAGTCAGAAAGTGTATCCATCCTTCGGCTCCGGTGACAAAAGAAAATGAATGCTTAAAAACATCACTTTTACGTTATTTATTTATTTTTCTGACTTAAATGAACCTCGCTTTACTTGAGGGATTGGACCCATTCTTTCCTGTATGCAAATGAGCTCCAAGGAACCACGAGTTCAATTAATTTCCATGTTTCCAGCATCTGAGCTCAGAGATTTACTTAAGCTCTCTCTCTCTCCTCTCTCTCTCTCTCTCTCACTCTCTCTCTCTCTCTCTCTCTTTCTCTCATTCTCACTTGAAGCAGCCACGCCCTTCATTATATGTGCCAACACAGGTGTGAAGAGACAGAAAGGTCAAAAAAATAAAACCTAAGATGGATCAGTATGACATTAGGCAAAGAGCTTTATGGGAGAAAAGGTTGTGCTTGCACCTGAGAGTTTTATAAATGAATGTGCAATGCTGAAAACTGGAGAAAAGTCAGAAATGAATCTGAAATCTGAGGTCACGTGTTGAGAAGTAACTTAGCAATAGACCCTTTTCACATTTTCGGGTTTCTCAGAAGCAGAAGTCGTCATTGTTGGGTAAACTTTTATAGCGGTGAATGAAATTAAATATATTTATTAATATATATTCATTAAATATATTTTTTCGTGTTTCCATTTGCGCAAATAGCAAAAGAAAAACTCAACAATAGTGCTTTCAAAAGTTACAAAAAGAGGAAAAAAATAGAGAGATTGATAACGGCAGTCAGAAGAAAGAAAGATGTCATTTTTATGCCACTCCCATAGCCACTGTATTAGAAACAAACACCCTCACAGCAGCGTTAACTAGATTTTTGTAATTTGATGCAATGGTAATATAATACTAAGTATAGTGTTATAAATGTACCTAAATTTAAAAATAAAAATGAAAATTAAAAAACTTTGCAGGATTTACGATATTGATGAGCGTTAAAACGCGTCAGCGTATTGCCAAGCGGCAACCTCCCTCAGTTTCTCTTGAAGCCAATACGGAAGTGATTTAAACTGCAATTCATCGACTGGCCGGTTCCAAAAGAAAGCAGAATCTCATTGAGTCCCATGTTAAAACGGCCAACTTTACAGCAGAAAAAAAAACGTTTACAGCCTGGATCAAATTGTGGTTTTGGTCTGCTTATTTTGTCCTTCATGATAACTCTGAGGTGGTGAATTTTTTTATAACTCGTCCGTTTAAAAAATATTAAGCCTTCAAGTTCTGCATAATTAAGGGCGTGGTCACTTGACAAGTTTGCCGGTGCTGTCTGTGAGCAGTCACTTGTTTTTCATGTCCGCGGGTTGAATCGACCCCAAATAACGTGATATTTAGCCCCTGGAATCAAACCTCAGTGTTCCAGTCAATCATATGTCACGTTCACATGTTGACCACATGATGTCGCCATGACTTGATGAGAGCATATCATGTTTTTGTGTCAATTATGGCAAAACAGAATAAAAATGACATAGAATCGCTTTGAAAACAGCTTCCGAAAAGCAAACATTAAGGTAACATTACATGAACTTATAATGTCTAATGTTAAAGGGATAGTTCACCCAAAAATGAAAATTTGATGTTTATCAACTTACCCCCAGTGCATCCAAGATGTAGGTGACATTTTTTCTTCAGTCGATCACAAATGATGATTTTTAACTGCAACCGCTGCCCTCTGTCATTCAAATAATAGCAGTAGATGGGAACTTCATCTATAAGAGTGAATAAACCTTGCTTAGACAAATCCAAATTAAACCCTGCGGCTCGTGACGGCACATTGATGTCCTAAGACACGAAACGATCGGTTTGTGCGAGAAACCGAACAGTAATTATATCATTTTTTACCTCTAATACACCACTATGTCCAACTCCGTTCAGCTTCCGGATAGTGAGGTCAGATCGCGCTCTGACAACGGAAGTGATGTCTCGCGCTCATTGAAGTATATGCGCGAGACATCACTTCCGTCATCACAATGCGTTTTTTGACCTCACTAGCAGGAAGCTGAACGGAGTTGGACATAGTGGTGTATTAGAGGTAAAAAATTATATAAATACTGTTCGGTTTCTCTCACAAACCGATCATTTCGTGTCTTAGGACATTAATGTGTCGTCACAAGCCGCAGGGTTTCATTTGGATTTGTCTAAGCAAGGTTTATGCACTCTTATAGATGAAGTTCCCATCAACCGCCATTATTTGAATGACAGAGGGCAGTGGTTGCAGTTAAAAATCCTCATTTGTGATCGACTGAAGAAAAAATGTCACCTACATCTTGGATGCACTGGGGGTAAGCAGATAAACATCAAATTTTCATTTTTGGGTGAACTATCCCTTTAAAGTTTGTTTTTATGTTTATATTCATTGAAAGCAGGATGAGCTGACATCTTGGAAGTAACTTCAAATGACTCTTGCTGAGGTCGGGGTTGATCGGTGTACCCCGAGTTCACACGCCAAATGTCCGACTTTGAGTGGCGTTCCAGACGTTATTTCCTAGAAGGAGGTGGGAAAAATCCAAAATCCGATCTGTCTGAAACGCAGCAAAAGTCCCGCCTTCTAAGAGCCGATCGTGTCACTGCAGTGGCCATTAGAAGCTCTGGTTCCTATAGAAACTGTCAGAAGCACGCTTCCTATAGAGATGTTCACATAGGACTGTGCATGCACATTAGCTTGATCCAGCCTGAAAAATACAGTTTTTTGTCATGACTTAAGCATTTAGAAACAAAATTTATGAGAGTTGTTGTCAGATTTCATTTGTGATTTCAAATAAAAAAAATTTAATCAAAAGCTTGGCGAACAGCTTTGGAGAATTTGATGTTTCTCCATTCAAAGAGATAGGAGCTGCACTTGCATGCCTAAGAGACGTTTCAAAGATGGCTGCCGAGTGAAATCACTTGTCTTAAAGGGATTTTGATAAGGAGTTGTTTGCTCTCCAGTCACTTTCGCTGTACTTTGAAGTCATACGCCAATTGTACGTCTATGCAGCGCTGATGCATCTCAAACAAGCCTATACACTAAATTCAGTTCTTTTTTCCAGTAGCATAGTAGCTCACATGTTTGTCTTGTCCTGTAACAAGATGCTTTCTTTGAAAACTAGCATAACAGTGTGCTGGTTTTAGTACAGGTGGGTAAAGTGAGACCTAAATCAAACACGCTCTCTGAAACAGATTTCTCTTTTTGACTATTGGAAAGTCTGATTCATTTCAACAGTGATTTGGTTCATTTGAATGATTCAGTTTAATGTACTGGTTTACTAGTTGATTCACCAATTTATATGAGTCATTCATTACTAACAAAGTTCCTACATATCATTTCACTTCAAGATCCTAGAAAGAATAAACAGGTATGCTAGCTTCTCTGACCTATACAGCTCTGTCCTCTGATATTCGTTCTTCATTAATCAGTCATCTTTCTGCCTTCACACATCTAGAAATATCCTCCCTGCGTGTGGGTGTATTGTGGGGAGTTTTGAAATGTGAGAAAATGAAACTAAACTTAGCGGCAGTACATCAGACAGGAACATTTTCCCTGTGTCTGTGTTTAGCCTGCGTGCCGAGAGCTCGCGATATGTAAGGGTCTCTCGCGCCAAACTCGTCTTTCTGCGTGTTTACCGAAGGATTATTCATGTTTGATAAAGAGGCCTTCGCTGAAATTCTCAGCATACGCTTTGAATGTTTATGTACAGCTCGCGCTTGGTTCTCTTGATGCAGATTACGTCTAGTTACTAGACTAAAAAATGGGGTTTCTTGTAAAAATATCCACGGCAATCTGATTCAGAACGAGTTTCATTGGGCCAGTGAAAAACAATATTACACAAGTACAATGTGGGTGTTTGTCCACCTCATGATGTCGGATGTAGTGCACTGTGTAAGAGGATAGTTTCACAGAGATGCATTAAAAAAAAAATAGTTCATCCAAAAATGAATAATGTCATCATTTACTACATAGATTTGCATGATCGTTTGCATAGAGCAGCGGTGAATTTGCTCCATATAAGGAGATGGAGGAAGTAGAAACTGCACAAATGTCAGTTCTTGTGACCTGTTTGGTCAGATTTTGAGAGCTGGCTAAGGGGTTTCTCCGTGAATAACGACTTCAATTTTGTCCTCTTTCTCTCAGAAACTTACTTTATTCTGAAGACATGAAATACAATCAAAGACACAAGACGTGTCACTCGTATTGTTTTGAATGGGAGAAAGTGTAATGCGCAATATGGCGGAATAAGTCCCGCCTTCTAAATAAGAGCCAATTGCTGACTGGTAAAGTCATCGCGGTTAGAAGCACTAGTTTCTATAGAAACAGTCAGACGCGCGCCTCCGAAATGAGGCACAAGAGACGCGCATTTAGGTCTGTGCATGCGCATTAGCTTGATCCAGAATAAAAATACAGGGTTTTTTTTGTCATGATTTGAGTGTTTGGGGAAAAAAATATGAGACAGTTATTGTCAGATTTTATTGGTGATTTCAAATATGAAATTTAACCGAAAGCTTGGCAAACAGCTTTGGAGCTGCATGATGCCCAGGATGCCCGAGAGGCGTTTCAAAGATGGCCGCCGAGTGAAATGACTTGTCTTAAAGGGGCTTTTTATACAGTGCACAAGTCATATACTTTTATGGTGTTTTTGGCTTTTTTTGAGCAAATGGTCACTGTGTACATCTATTTTATAAAAATAGCACCATGAACATTCTGCAAAACATCTTCTTTTGTGTTTTGTGTTTCACAGGGGGAAAAGATAACATGCGGGGGATCACAAACACTTAATTTTTGATGAAGTATTATTTCCTTAAGGCTAAAGCTCGCTTTTGCAGCAATGTGTGTACTTGTGCATTACATATTCTTGATTCTTTCTGTTACATATTCTTGTTTTGTTAATAAATATAATTAGATGCTGAGATTGAGTTTAGTCACCTTTATTTTTATAGTGCTAGATTGTTTCAAGCAGCTTTACAGTGACAACAGAAAAATGACGGTTCGTTTCAGCCGTACAGCAGCTCTAAAAGAAAACAGTGTCATTGTTCAGCTGAAGTCAGTTCAGTGTTGAGTCAGTTCTGTTGTAAAGATCATCAATTATTAAATGGGTTCATTTCATCTATAAAACAGTTCTGCAGAAAAACAGTGATGTCATCATCCAGCTCAGTCAAATCAATAATATTGTTGAGTATTAAAGGATTAGTTCACTTTCAAATGAAAATTAGCCCAAGATTTACTCATCCCTCATGCCATCCTATGTGTATATTTTATGTGACTTTCTTCTTTCTGACGAACACTCTCAGACATATTTAAAAAAAAAAAAAAAAAAAAAAAAAAAAAAAACATCCTGACGCATCCAAGCTTTATTATGGCATTTAACAGGACCCACGAGTATGAGCTGAAGAAAATACTTTCATCCACATCCATACATCTTAAACGTGTACTCCACACACGGATCCGTGGGGTTATTAAAGGCCTTCTAAAGCGAAGCGATGTGTTTGTGTGAGAAAAAGAAAATATCAAGCTTCCGCCTTCCGTATTCAAGTTACGAAGAAAGTTTAAACTGCCGTTGCATCAGTTAGACTTTTTCCACAAGTTGAATATGGAAGGCGGTCTGGTGGAAGCTAGAAATTTTACTTCATAACTTGTTAAATATGGATATTTTGGATGTGGATGGAGACACTTTCTTCAGCTCATACTCATTTGGTAAAGCTTACTGCCATTATAAAGCTCTGATGTGTCCCGATATTTATTAATATTGTGTTTATCAGAAAGAAGAAAGTCATATACACCTAGGATGGCATGAGGGTTAGTAAAGACTGGGGTTTAATTTGAAAGTGAACTAATCCTTTAAGTTTATATATTAGAGAGACATATTATCTAAATTGTCTTTATATCATTATGAACCAATGCTTTCGCCACTTTCACTGGGACACTGCACAAATATTGGGACAAGACCTACATTTACCTACCAAAATACTCTATGGTGTCCAGATCGCTACAGTTATTTTAGTCACAGATAGACGCTCTGGAAAACTGAACTCTTTTCAGAAGGTCCAAATGCTGTTTTACAGTGGGACAACTGTCCATTTCACATATATTTGAATAACACATTGTTTTTAATGTCTAGTTCAATGTATGTGAACATTTTGTTCAGACAGGAATCCTGTTTTATATAGAGGAGCAGCATTCATTCAGACAAGATTCAACTAAAGTAACCAAAAAATTAAACTGTATTATTCACAGGATAGTGTGTGATTGGGGCAAGTTGTCATATTGTAATTTTGTACAGTTTAATAATTGCAATATTTGTTGGTTTGATATTTGTAAGTTATCATTTAAAGGGGTTATAGTCATCATTTACTCACCCTCAAGTAGTTCCAAACCTGTATGAATGTCTTTGTTCTGCTGAACACAAAGAAGATATTTGGAAGAATGTCAGGAACAAAACAGATCTCGCTCCCCATTTACTACCATAGTATTTATTTCTCCTACTATGGTAGTCAATGGGGAGCGAGATCTGTTTTGTTCCTGACATTCTTCCAAATATCTTCTTTGTGTTCAGCAGAACAAAGACATTCATACAGGTTTGGAACTACTTGAGGGTGAGTAAATGATGACAGAATTTTCATTTTTGGGTGAACTATCCCTTTAACTTGTATGTTGTTCATGAATTTTGTTTCAAAATTGTTTTTAATAAATTGAGCTGAGAAACCTATAATAGGCTGTTTAATGGCAGGTTTCATTGTGACAACATGTTTCGACATAGAGGTTAATGTGAGTTAAATTAACTGTATATGTATATTTCCCCTCTCTAATCATGTTATAAATTTATTGGCTTTTCGGCTGGACTAATATTTACCCTTGTAGTTGCTGGCATATTCTCTCATGCGTAAGATGCGCGCGCACACAAAGGTTCACTTAGGAACAGTAACAATTAATTTTACTATATGGGAAGTTGATTTTTAATATAATATTCATGTAAATATTACATATAGCTCTTGCACAATCTCTAACAGCCTCACCACGTGCATGTATGTATGCTGCCTAATAATGTATTTTCTTGTTATGCCATCTTAAACAAGTGCACGACACACATTTTCAACATAAAATGATAGGTGTTACCAGACTTAACTAGCAGCTGCAGATGATTTACCTTTAAAAAACAAACAAAAAAAACATTTAATCTGATTTCAGTCCGAGGTCACCTGTTGAGAAGGTGCAAATTGCTTAAAATATTTCAAGCTGAGATCATAGCGCACACACACATGCAACAGCGCGAGCTCAGTGTGCATGTAGTGTAGAGTATTTCCATCTGTGTGTGCGCTTTGGTGATGTGTGTGTGTGTTTTCTCAGCCTGGCACACACTGAAGTCTGCCAGCGGACGCTCGCGGTGGCATACCGTGACAGTGCAGCTTTACCGAAGTGAGCCAAACGAGAGTCGCGTCCATCCATCCATCCGTCCAGCCATGAGTCACCGGGGAAAACGGACACATTCGCGCTAGGACCTGTTGTTCGCGTGACCATCAAGCGCATTAAGTTTAGCGTCTGGGCAAAGCCGCGGGAATAAGTGATTTTCTCCTGGGTTGGATCACGTTTGGAGCATAAGTCGTGCGCTGCGCGTCTCCGCCGCTCATCAGATGATGCGTGTTCACGGGTCCTCCTCCGGTGCCTCCGGCATTACTCACGCACCGGCGGAGTGAGAACAGCTGAAGATGATCCTCAGATGAACAGGTCGGGGAAACTTTTTCTGGAAGATGTTCAGGGGAGCTGCGGTCTTCGTTTGGATATCTGACGGCCACGACGATGAGTTTGTTTGAACGCACGAGAGGAGGAAATTTAACAGGTGCGTAATTGTCACTCGAGCATGAATCCCAGTGGCTTCTGGCACCTTCTCCAGTTCAGAAGCTCTTTGGAGATCACTCGGGGAGCGCGCTAGTTGATGGCACTGCGCGCCGGGAGGACTTTGCTGTGGCTCGGGCAGGTTTTGCGCAGAGTTTCGCGGCTGCAGGGCTTGTGGTCCCGGCGCTCCAGCAGTCTGCTGTGTCTCTCGGCCAGCCAGGACCACGATCAAGGGACCTGTTACAACCGCAACCGGTGTCCGAAGACGCATCAGCAGCACTGCCCCTATCCGCCCTTTCCAGACTGCTGCTGCGCCTTCCCGGGGGATAAGAGGGGACATGAACCCCTCAGCCGCCGGTTCCTGGTGGCCATGAAGAGGCAGAACGTGCGGACGCTGTCCCTGATCGTCTGCACGTTCACCTATCTGCTGGTCGGGGCCGCGGTGTTTGACGCGCTCGAGTCGGACTTCGAGATGCGGGAGAAGGAGCAGCTGGAGGCGGAGGAGAAGCGCCTCCAGGGCAAGTACAACATCAGTGAGGATGACTATAAAAAGCTGGAGACCATCATCATGGAGGCCGAGCCGCACAGAGCAGGGGTCCAGTGGAAATTTGCAGGGTCCTTTTACTTTGCCATCACTGTCATAACCACGATAGGTGAGTTTGGGCTCCTTTTCTGTGTGCTTTTCGCGCAAGGTGGCGAAAAGAGTCTAAATGCACCTCGTCTGGATACAACTGCGAGGTTTATTAGAGCTTTTTTTGCTCTTCGTACGGTGAGATGGACATCTCCGTGGCGCGTGCAGCATTTCAGCGGGAGGAAAAGTCCAGACTGGGGTTTGTCTGAGATGAAGGGACGCTGTCAATGCGCAGAAAGTCGCTGTTATTATCACACCACAGGTGTGTCATTTGTTGCATCATTTCAGGAATCACAATAACTGCATAAACGCCTTGTCCGGGCCTGTGTAGTTTATGAGTCATTGGCTTAGAAATGCATTTCTTAACTGTTTAAATGGTGAATATGTTTATGTAAACTCTTTATTTCAAAACTCCAGTTGAAAGTGTATTCATATTCAACAATTATAGCATCATATAATGTTTAATTTTAAGTTAATGTTCATTCAAATAGCTTGGAATGACATTAAACTTGATGAATGTGCACGAGCTACTGATCTGTTCAGCATTACTTAATGTTTGGCAATGACTTAAACACGAATCACTTAAAATATTGTCGTTAGGTTTATAAAGATAGGCATGATCCTCTACAGCATATGTGATAGTGTGCTGTGGGGAAGTTAGTAGTTCAGTCTGGTGGAGTGCAGTGCCGTGGTGCTGAAAGAACAGCGCACCGAAACAACGAGCACCGCGCGACATAAAACATTCATAATGCGTCCTTATGATCAGGCGTCGTGACAGTTCATATGAGGACATGAGACGTGCTGGAGTGGATCTGTAATGTCTCTCTCACAAACGCGCGCGCGCGCACTACAGGGTCAGATGAAGGCCAGGGTTTTGCGTGTTGCAGTATTGTATCTCTGATTGAGTTCATCTCTCAATGCATCAACAGTCAGTGTCATTAATGGTTCAGTAGAAACACTGTAAAATCAATCCTGATGCAACAGGTGCCGGTTACAGCTCCAGCTGGGTCGCCTCTCACACACACTCTCGTGCACATTATTATTGCAGAACTGTATTGCGGTTATAGTTCTGGCTTCATCCTAACCCTTTATTCTAAGTATGAAACTTGTGCGGTGAATTCAGCTCCAACTGCTTAGTGTTTAGACTCAGATTTTTTTAAATTGTAGACCAAAACTTTTGGCTTATGTTAATAGAATATTCACCATTTAAATCTAGACATATTTGCATGGTGGTTGAGTTTTGCTCTTTTTTTGCATCTATATAAGTATATATATCCACCTTAACATTGCAAAGATGATGCTGAGTGTGTCATGACAACAGAAAATCAGCATTTGATTTACACAGATCCATGAAACTTGAAAACTTCAGCACTATTTTTGTGCTGCTTTGCAAGAATTACATTTTCTACAGAAAAAATGCAAATCTAATTCAAAATGCAACTCTGCAGCACCAAATATTCTCTCTCTCTCTCTCTCTCTCTCTCTCTCTGTGTGTGTGAGAGAGAGATCAGGTGCTGGTTTCCTTTCACAGGTTGAACATGTTGCTTTTATAACCAGTGCTTGTCATTTTTGAATGTCTGCACGTTCCTCATTTTATATACACACTCATTTTAATGCTGGTTCATTCCTGTTATGCAGCACATTTTGAACTCTTTTCTGTTTTGATGAAAGAGGGTAAACTGAATTTATATATGTGCTCTGGTCAACGTTATTAATTTTAATCTGATTATTTGCATAATGTAAAGAACACATGACATAAATAAAGAGGTCAAATTAGTCAATGAGTAATTGACAGATAATAGAGCGGTGCAGGGATGATGTCAAAACCCGGAAGACTAATTCCCTACTGGTTCTCTTGTGATTTTCCTATGGGGTTTTATAATGGGGGTTTTTTCAATTTTTGAGTGTAATAAGGTCTGTGGTAAACATAAGCTGACGATACTTGAACATTTTGTTTTACAAGGTGAATACATAAACTCATATCGATAATGTGAAGAATTTTGAAAACATATGCCTATGTTTCTAATGAACTAGATAAGAATGTTTGGGGTGGAAGTGTGTAATTTACATTGTAGAACAAAACATTTAAGTAACGTTAACTTATGTTGGCCTGATTTTACTCATAAATTGAAAAACCCCAATATAAACCCCACAGGAAAATCTCAAGGGAACCAGTGTCGAATTAGTCTTCCGGGTTTTGATGTCATCCCTGCACCACTCTATTCACATGAGGGTTTTGATTGCTTGTTTTATTCATCTTTTAAAAGTATAAGATTCAGTTTCTGTCAGTTTGTCAAACAGTGAGCTTGAGAAACCAGCGAACGGCATAAAACACTTCAGAATTCCTCAAATCTATCACTATTCCATGATGATTTCACTTCCCACTTCCTGAAGGATCAGGCTTTTGTTAGTTTAAGGGATTGAATACAGGAAAAAAAAAAAGAATACCAAATAAAACAATATTCTAAAGAAAATATATTTCATTAGAGTAAGAAAAAAACCCTAAAGAAACACCTGTAGTATTTCTTAATAAATAGACTGTTTTTTTTATGTTAAAATTAGAGCAGGACCTTCCTCAGTGTGTTTATATGCACAATTTCTTACATCTCGAAACACATGAATTCAATCAACCAATTATAGACTCAACTGACAATTCAAAAAATCTGAAGAAGGAGGAGAAGTTGAGAGAAAGAATACAATTTTTAAAAAAAACTAGACAGATGACTAGATAGATCATTCACTCCGTATGGTTGTACAGTGCTGAGATGAAAAGTTTGTAATGATTTCAGTTCCTTATTCGTGTAACGACGCATTGGAAGTACCATATACTCTTCCACAAAAAGACAGTTCATTAACTGTATGATTTTCCTCTGTGAAATGTCGAGCAACTGGTGTTTTACTATCAACTTATAGTACTTCTGTGTTCATTAATACGGAATCTCAGTTGACGATTGATCTTAACCACATATTGCAGGCCACAATTTTGTTGAACGACAATAAATAAAATGGCTGATTTCAAATTCCTGCTTTTTTTGAGTAACTCACAAGCTTTTGTGAGTTACGACAAGCCAAACAAATGTCTACATGGAAAAAAAGCCCATTGGACCTCTAATTGTTTTTAATGCATTTTAACAAAAGCTTTGTCAGCGTGTACCAAATAATAAAAATAATAAAATATTGAATATCTGATGGGCACATGTGAATGTACTGAATAACAGGAACGCTCAGCGTCCGCACAGCAGGTATACTGTACAAAATGTTCGTTCTCACTGTGTTGATGGCGTTTTAGTGGTGTGTGAACAGCAGCTCTTGTGTATAATGAATGAGCGTCTCGAGCGTTCTGTGAAAGGACGGACGCTAATGCACAAACTGTGTCCTGCTGTGTGCAGTTGTGTACAGTAAGCTCAGGAGAAATGTGCAGCTGAGCACGCAGTGATTGTGGACTGAATAAACAGTCTGTTGCTTTGTGCTTGTAATTGCTGGTCATTTGCCGTCCGCAGATAATTCGAATATAGCTAATGGTTTTGATTTCATTCTTTACTAATGCATCAGTGATGTGGTCAAGCGACTCCATACAGCTTTGTTTCTTACTTTACCATGGCAATGCAGTGTCTTTTGGCCATATACAATGGTAATGATAAAACCATGTTCCTTTGAAATTATACTTTGAAGCATTTTAAAGTGTAAAATATTACGGTATAGGAATATCATTCACTACCTTTGTTTTATTTAAAAGTACCATGGTGTGTGTGTATGTGTGTGTGTGTTAACACCATTGCAGTATTTCTCAAAGCATCATAGATCTGGTGATGAATATATTAGTAGTTTAGTTTGAAATCCAAACACAACTTTCCATACCACCTGTTATGTTTTCTAGATGAATTCTGGTTTTGTATTTGAAATAAATGTGGATTTTAAATTAAATTCTAAATAGGCTACATTAAGGATTTACTTTCTATGATCTTTTTCCAGTTTAGCCTGTTTAATTGAGATTATTTCTGTTTTTAGATGGACAGTCACACAATTTCTTCCTTCATAATGTCAATAAAATGTATCCTATATGTCCATTTAGCACACTTTTCTGATTTTATCCAATCAATTCCTGGTGGATAAAATCAAAAATAAAATGTCCGATAATGGAAGTAAAATAGATTTATGTTGACTTTAACTTTAGCACAAACCAGCTTATTACATTATTATAATGTGTTTTAGGATATTCAATTACAAAGAATGTACAAAGGCCACATTTAAAGCTAATTTATAAAACAGTTAGTTCCAGTCCTTGATTCTGGTTGGTCAATAGCTGTGTTTTATTCACGATAAAATAAGGCTATATGACTGCTTCACCTGTGGATCACTACACAACACCCTTAGTAACCATTCTTAGCAACGTAAACTGTCTGTTCTCATTGTTCATTGAATCTTACTGTATTATGTAGAAGAGTATTGTGAGAAAGAGATATGAGTGAGCAAGTTTATTACCTGCATTTAGATCCTTCAGGTCAGTCCTATGTTCATAATAAAAAATCTGTTTAAATGTCCGCTGCGATATCTTGTCTTTTTAACCGTTAAGGGGATTTCCCAACTGACAGCGCTAGTAAAAGCATTTGTCAGTTGCATCTTGTTCACAGTCTTTTCAATATACAGTCTTTGCCGCCATCTAATGGCGTAATAATGTAACTTCTGTTGCTGTTCACGGTCAGGGACTATTTTTTCAGGCGGAAGGATGGCTTTTAGTGATTTTACTTCATAAAAGTTGCATTGACACATATTTTTTGGCTTTAATATTTGTATTGTGTGGTAACCATTTGATAAAAGCAATAAGGTACTCGAGGCTAGTGCCGTATCGTGAATAAGTCACGGCTGAAGGGGTTGCAACAACGCCCTTCAGCCATGACTTATTCACGATACAGCACAGCCTTTTATACCTTATTGCTTACTTAAAGTCATTTCTCTTCTTTGACCTGTATGACGAGTTTTCACATATAGTTTATTGAGCAAAGCACTTCATCTGAGAATAATTCTGCTTGCATTGCTTTTTAATTCCTAAACAATCAGCAATTCAGTGGGTGAGATGTCAGGGTCACCAGGCTTAGAAAAAAACTGTATAATTGTATTCAGTTCAGTACAATGAATTCAATTGAGCTGGCACATTCAGTCCATCACTGCTGAATGTATCTGCACAGAGATGGAGAATTGTGGCCTGTATTTGAATTGATCTCTTGAGTTTGTATTTTGAAATGGAACTGGCTCCATCCTCAAGGGACCAGGTGGCTCAGTTTGGCACGTAAAAAATGCACATTAGTAATGTAAAGTTTCAGCATGAACGCAATTCACCTCTTTTTAATATGATAGGGCATTAAAGCTATGGGACAAGGGTGGGCTGTATTTCAATCTTTAAAGGTACAGAAAGTGATTTCTGAGAAATGCTGTTGATATTTGAAATCACTAAAACAAACACGCCCCTATCCAAAAGGATCACACCCATCTTGATAGCTCCGCCCTCAAATCCACAAATGTGCTTTTCAGCATGAGTGGACACACCCCTGCTAATTGGCTACAAGTGTGTTTTGGTGCTAGGTCTGTTTCACTTTCAACAGTGTTTCTCAGAAATCGCCTACTGCACCTTTAATACAATATCAGTTCCGTTATATTGTTTTTAAAAGTACATTTTTAAGATTCAAATGAAATCTTCTAAACACAAATTTTTTAACACAAACTAAATCCACTGTTCTTAGTTTGCTTGTTAAATCAGTATTGCTTTAAACTACATTAGTTTGTCGACACCGATAGCCTCGTGGGCAGTGCCGACATATAGCTGCATTGCACTTCCGGATCCCCACAATCCCGTCCCCCTTTCTCTCCCACCTCGCTTTCTGTCTACTCTATATCCCCTCATAATAACGGATGCAATACAAAAAACTACATTTGTTTGTGTTGTTACAAATTCAGTGGCCAGTTCAAGTGAGTGAAACACAAACAGACTTCATATGGGTCCAAAAGGTATATTTATGCACTAATTAGCTACAGTTCTTAAGGTGATGATGATACTCAGGGCAACTTTTATACATTGTTGTCGGACAATATTGCAGAGCGATGTTGCTTGGACACTTTTCCATTGAGAATGGGCAACAAACTTCTATCTGGATACTTTGGATCGAAATTCGTTGCACAATTGGAAAGTGCCCAAGCGACATCGCTCGGCAACATTGCCCGGCAACATTGCTCAGAAAGTTGCCCCGTGTATCATCACCTTTAGACTTGTTGATTTAATCTTGTTTTTATCTATCTCTCTTTCTATCTATGATACTTTTGCGTCTCCAAGCACTCTGGTCACAGTATCGAATGACAGTATGTTTTTAATAATTAACAGATTTATTAGTTTTGATGAAATTGAGAGGCCAGTGGATGTGCAGTAGTGTGTGTATGCATGTGGGGGGTGGAAATGTCAGGGTAGCCTCGAGCCTTGGTTTCCGTGGAGACACTGTGTGTCTTGGTCATGTGTGCGGCGCTAACTCGGCGTCGAGCAGATTGCGCGGGGAGCTGGTTCCACTTGCCGTGATTAATTGCTCGGAATGTTTCCACCTTTCTGCAGAGGCTGAGTGCGTCTGAGTTTGTCCAGGCAGCATGTGCTGTTCAATACAGAGGCGCCCCTCTGCTGGGCATCACGTTTTACCCACAATACACTGCTCTGGGTAAGTTTTGAGAGCTGGAAAGGGTCAACCTCCAGGCAGTGGAAAAGAGGCCTCTGTAGATTTAAACTATTTGCTTGCACTATAAAATGAAAGAAATGATGCATCAAAACGAATGCCTTTCAAGTACAAGTAAATACTTTAGTTTAACATTTCAGAGTAAATTTTTATTATATTACATAGTTTTGATGTATTGACAGTGGTGTGAAGAAAAATGCAGCCATTTCTAGCCTGGCCAGTGGCAGCAGTGGAGTAAACTGTGACTGTCCTTGGACTAAGTGTAACACGCAAGCTTTATCAAGGTCAGAAATTAACCAGGGCTCTGGGCAAAAATGACACCAAATGGAGCAAAATTGTGAATTCCTACATATATTTTTATCAGTGTTTATTTATTTTATTTTAATTATTATTATTATTATTTTATATAGCTTTAATTATGCATGTTTTTATTTCGTATTTTTTATTTGCTTTTTAACATTTGATATTTAATTTTTTTTTATTTACTTTTCAACATTTGATATATTCCATTTTTTACTTTGATACTTATTTAATTATTTGTATAACATTTGATATGTTATATTTTTATATTTATTTATTTTTATATTTATACTTTTTAACATTTTATATATTTCATAATATTTTATTCTAAGCCTTGGCCTGATCATTGTGCTTTACAGATCTTTATTTGAACAATAAGAAATAGCCATAATTGTTCAGATTGACAATTTAAGTTAATCGATTAAATTAAAAATATATTGACATAAATATTAATATATAAGTGGTGTGTGTTTTTACAAGGTTAAGAAAATGTGCCATGTATAAAAACTCTTAAAACAATTTATAGGGGGCAAATATTACCAATAATAATAATAAAAAATAATAAACAATTATTATTATTGACCTACTATATCTTGTGTCCAACAAATCAGTTATGTCAGCTAATTCATATTTATCATGATATGAGGTCCTGTATAATGTGTCCTCCCACAGATCGATCCTATGCTCCTGATTGCGTCCATGAGTTTGGTTTAGGATCTGTTTGACAGGCCAATTTTTGGGAAACCTGTTTAAGAACAGTCATTACTTCTTTCGGTGACGTCAGTGGCACAGAAATGACATGCTTCTCCCTTCAAAGCTGTTCAAGGCTCCATCTGGCTGTCCACAAACACAAGAACGTGCCGTGTGTGATCAGAACGGCTGATGTCATTCAAGAGTTCTAGATCTCTAGAGCATTTAGAAAATGTAACAATTAACATTTCCATCACAAGTGTTCCTGTTCCATAAAGCACGTTTGATTGCACAAAATGTAAAGTTTGTAGTGAGCGGCAGCATCTTACAGCAGTGGCTTTCATCAGCGCGTTACCGTGGAAGCATTAGACCGCTCACACTCCTTCTCTCTGCTGCTATTTTTAGCTCCAGCTCTACAAGCCCACAGTCACACTCGGTTGCTTATCCAATAAAGCTAAATCGATTTTCCACTAATTTCCAACATTCTCTGTGTATCAATATCTCATATATACTATATCATCTGATGAAAGATCCTTATAGTATCTATGTATCTATGTATCTATCTATGTATCTATCTATGTATCTATCTATCTATATTGTGTCATTTCTAACATGTAACTAACTACAACAAGTACCATGGTAATACTATTTATTTATTTATTTGGGCATGGTTTCATTTTAAATACTGTGGCAGCATCATGGTACAGCTATAATACTGTGGTACTTGGAGATATGCCATTGTACATTCATTTATATGGTACTTGCAGTTATATCATCGTACCATCACGGTACATGTCCAAAACATGGTAATTTTTCAATGATACATTTTGTTGATGTTTTAAATAAGTTCTATATAAATACCATGTTTTTTTATGTAGCATGGTAATACCATGTTTTTGGGGTGTGGTATCATAGCAATATTTGATTTGTGTACATGGTATTCCTGGAAATGCATGTAAAATAGCAAGTCAAATGATTATATGATAATAAATAAACCCACAGAAGTAATTACATGTACTGCGGGTACATGTACTTATCCACAGTGTTGGGTGTAACTCGTTACTGTAATTAAATTACTTATCTACTGAAAAAGTAAAGTACAGTAAGAGATTACTGTTAATTTTTATGTAATTTAATTACAGTTACTTATAATGTACTTGCGTTACATACTGTAAATTAGTTCAACAGTTCTCTTTAAACCAATATTGAATTTAAAATCTAAATTTCTCGTCTAAAGGTAAAAGTGAACGCTGTCTCTTTAAAATCGTTAGCTGTAATGCAGCTGCGCGTGGGTTCGCAACTTCAAACCAACCAGTTGGCTGTGTAGTCGCTGTCTGAAGATGTCGGCAGAAGCTAGTGGCTGTTTTGCAGAATGGAAATAATCAAATTACTTCACTTTTTTGACACAGGTAGGCAAGAACATCACGGTAAAATGTAAGCTATGTCCTAGAGAGAAAAAACTACTCGCGCGCTGCGGTCTTGAGTCAGCGCGCTCTCAACCAAAGCGCACACACATAGCCGCCTCTCGCGAGTGTCACATTTTCGCGGTTTATTAACCATAAACGTTCAAATACACACACAATTATTAAAATTTCCGTCCAGTAACACTAGCAAAACAAAATGCCCGTCTTGGCGTAGATTCGTGTTGGTTATGGGAATGTAAACAGCATGTGTAACAGCATATTGGCTCCGTCCATTAGGTCTTCACTACTGTCTACTATTGGCTGTCTGTGTTATAAATGATAATCAAACAACAAAAGAAAAGCTTCAATAAGGATTAATCTATATTTAATTTATACAGTTATGACTATGCAGAGTTATTTTTTATATTTGATTATTCAATTTTTGTGGTATTTTTACTTACTGCTATTAGACCAACCTGAAAAAAAAATGTTTTATTTGTATTTGTTTATATTTTTATTGTATTTATTCAAGTATTGTGCACTTTTGGTGGTATCCTTACCGACTACTAGATTTTTGGTATAGTGACATCCCTATTTGTTACTAAAAAAAATAAGTATTATAAAGTAAATAAAATTAAGTATTATAGTATGTTTTAATAAAGCTAAAATGTTTTTAAAAGGGTAAACTATTCCTATTTAAATTATTAAAAGAGTTTCCTTTCGTCTATCCGGTCAAGGTTTATAGGGATTTTAAGAAGTAATTAGTAATGAGTTGAATTACTTAGTAATTAAATTACTTTTAAGACAGAGTAATTAGAAAAGTATTTTAAATACAGCATTGATGATGTAATTAGTAATTAATTACTTTTTTGAAGTAACTTACCCAACACTTCAGGGTTAGTATATAGTAGTATGTACATGGGGAACAGGACTGTAAAATACAAATTCTTTCTTTCTTTCTTTCTTTCTTTCTTTCTTTCTTTCTTTCTTTCTTTCTTTCTTTCTTTCTTTCTTTCTTTCTTTCTTTCTTTCTTTCTTTCTTTTTACCTATGCATTTGCTGATTGAGGACTGTGCTATGTCCGAACTGTTTATACTTTATTTTATACACACTATCTTTTTATTCTTTCAACTCTTTTTCTTATTTTTTATTTATTTCATTTTAATGCATTTTATATATTTTTTATGTATCTCTTTTATTTTCTGACTTTTAATGCATTTTATATCTTGCTGTTTGGTTGAAAGAGCTGAGAGAATAGGAAGTAAGTTTTTTCTTTTCTTTTTTTGTTATCCCTGGATGCAGCTCTGTGACAAATATTTATTTATTTATTTATTTTTGGTTATCCCTGAATGCAGCTCTGTATAGAGTTAGTCCAGGAAGATTTGTCTGTAATGTTTAAACGCACAGCTACCTGGCAAATAAAAACAGTTATCCCTCTGCGTGAGGAAGATTCATTTAGATCTGCTCTGATGGATAGATCCGTTTAGATCCGCTCTGAGGGACAAAAAAAAAACTCCCTGAAATTTCTTAACTCTTACATCTAGATAGCGAAATTCTCTGTTTTTACTGTTATATCTATTTCTTATGTGTTCCATTATTATTATGTATTTGGTTCTTCTTTATGTAAAGCACTTTGAATTACCATTGTGTATGAAATGTGCTATACAAATAAAATTGCCTTGCCTTGCCTTGCTTTTAATTCAACTCTCTCTCTCTCTCTCTGTATCACTTGTAGCTCACTGCTCTGAGCACAGGGAATGATTTGACCTTGTCTCTTTCTTTTTTTTTTCCCCCTTTTTTTTTTTATACATCTAGTGACTCTGATCATGTTCCCGTTCACGGAGAACTGCGGACAAGGGAGTCCGCTTAGTTTTCTAGATGAATTTCAAACAGTGTTACGCTGCTTTTTTCACAATACCTTCTCCATTGCGTAACAGTAGCTGCATGGCACTCGGCCATTTTTATGAGTGATCTGTTTTTCAATTAAGTTCAGCCAGCTTGCTGTTGAGGTCTCTCTCTGCTGACTAAACATGCGGTTACAACGCTTTCGTGGAGGGGAAATGGATGGTGCTCTTAAAGGGGTGTTTTGTATTGTAGTACATTGTTATTGATGGGGGTTTTAACAGGTCAGAGTTAAATGCTGAACGCTGCTATTTTCATACACCACACTGGACAGGTACTACACTTCTCTGACGGGTCAAGCTAAACGCTAGTGCTCGGGAATGAATAAGATAAAACTGCAAAATATAATGTATTGATTCAGACAAGGTTTGTGTGCACTCTCTTAAATTAAAATAAGCCACAAATATACTTCCTATTGACCTGTACAGTGCAACAAATGAATCTTATGAGAACTGATTCAGCAGAATTTGGTTGTTTAAATCTTGACTGTTATATATCATGTAAATATATCTAAAATATTTTAGTTACATATTTTTTTTTTTATTTAATTAAAAATGTATTTAATTATTAATTATTTTACATTTACAGTAATTGAGCATATCTTGTATTTAGCCCAGAATTTTCCTTTAACACACAACATCACATTGCGTTTCATGTGTAAATATTGTAGCCTTTTCACCGAATGTTGTAGTGCATGCTGGGACACACATGTTGGCATGAATAAAACATATCGTGCTGAACGGAACGTGTGAATATTCTCACGGGAGCAGGTGAACATGTAACTGCGGTGTACGTCTGGATGTGTAGATCCTCTTCCTGACACACACATGCTCACATATGCATGTTCATGAGGAAAACATTGCACAGTGTCATGATATGTAGATTATATGTGCGCCTGAGCAATATCGGATCAAGTCTGTGATAACTGGCATTAATCGTATTCATAGAGTTGCAAATCAGGTGAGCATGCAGGAGTCTGCAGAGATTCAGAGAAAGAGCTGCTGTTGTGCGTGTGTCATGGTGAAAGCATGTCATCTCTCACTGGAAATCTCATCGTAAACACAAGCCACTGTTTGATTGACAACTTTCAATGGCCTTTGGCATTGGCTTTAATATTTCTCTATTTCTTTCACTCTTGTTTTATTGCCTAAGAATGAGAAGGTCTTAAGACGTCAACTGAGCATACGTATGTATGTGGGTATCATTATTGTGACTAGGTGGTTAATACCATGGTCTTTAAATGTGTCCCAGGGTTGTTTCCTCAGAGGAGACATGGGAGGCAGTGCCTCCTCAAAAATAACTGGATGAGAAAATAATCAATATCGCAAAAATAAAACTGCAAATATTACAAAATGTGATATTAAAAAGTGTAAAAGTCACTAGTTTTCCTATACAGCGGTAGGCTTGTCTTCCCTGATCCCATTGACTTTAAACAGACCCCCAAAAACGTGCGCTGGGTTTAGTGGGGGGGTATTGAGAATGAATGTAGAAAAGTCACATGAGATGAGGCAATGCCTCCATCACGCTATGATTGTATATGATTGGTAATGATTGGATATGATTGGTTTGTGCGATAAATCCCACCTCTTGTTTTCATGCGCCTTCTCAAAACGGTCTGAATGAAGACAATTATGGCGTTAATTGGAAGACTAATTAAAAAGTAAGTAAACAGCTCACCCATTTTGATATCACAGCTTTACGTCACGTCAAAATCAAACTTGAAATGGTCTGGAAACATGATGATTGTGGTGGTTTTTAGTGAGCAATCAGCTTGGGGAAATTAAGGACGTGTACAAGCTTGATGACTGATGATGAGAAAATAAGTCAGTTTTTAAAAAGAACAGCTGAACATCAGTTAATAAAATGAAATTTATTGTTTAAAATGTTACTGCCTTAGTTATTATTTTGGAATAAATGTAAAAATGTGTAAAAACACATTTAAACTTGGTTTTAATGAATAGAGTATTACATACAAAAATAGAATACAATACAAAATAGAATTGTATGGACTTGTAGAATTGTATGGAATTGTATGTGTCAACCCTGTGAGGACACCTCCATTTTAAAACACCACGTCATGCCGCTGATATATACTATAGGTACTACCTTGTATTTGAACATGATAATATGTCCGTCCGTCCGTCCGTCCATCCATCCATCCATCCATCCATCCATCCATCCATCCATCCATAAAATGTCTCCAAAAGTAAGTTTTTGTTTTTACTTCTGGGGCCAATTTTACATATGTAAACATACACAAACACATGCAGTTATGTACGCACATTTCTACTACTCTTCAATTCTGGCATTCTCATTCTCTCACAGGTGGGAAAAGAAGGTATTTAAAGCTCATTAGCAGTGTGTGTATGTGTGTGCGTTTATGTTTATGCATTTATATATTTGTGTGTGTGGCAGTTGGATTCAGTCTGCTAAGTGGGAGGAAGATTCTAGAGGCGGTGTTGAGATTCATTTAGATAATGACACATTATCCATTATTCTCATCATGATGTTCTATCTTTACCTTACCTTTGCATGGGGGATGCAAACAAGAATGCAGAATGTCTTCCATCCATTTAAAGCATATCTGCCGATTTGTTCCCTGCATCTTTGATCGATGCAAATGACTTCAGATGCATTCAGAGGACACGTGCCCCGTCAGACGCCTGGCAGGATTAAAAAGATCATTATAATGAGCTGTTTTAGTGATAAATCACCACTTTTGATAAAAAAAGAGAGCCTGGAATTAATTTACTGTACATTGTTGAGAATAATCAATTTTGGAATTGGTACAAGCTGAGAATGAATTAAACCGTGGATTTAATTACAGGGCATTTTCATAAAGGCTGCAATTTATTTCAAGTGATGAACGGCGGAAAATATGATGTATATACATAATTTCTACATTCATTTCACAAGAAATGAGGGGCTGAGTGCCCATTTTGGTCACTGACTTAATTCTGAAAGACATCTGGGGAAAAAAGGGCAGCTTCATGTGAGATGAATTAATTCTGAATGAAACAAATCCGCTTCTTCACAGCACGGGGCTTCTGAGGCACAAAGTTTGACGGCTTTCATTTACTGTGACCCCTAAAGTATTTGGACACTTAAGCCACACTTAAATGAACGTCATTGCATTATGTAACAAAATATTAAACCAAGTAGCTTTTATTTTAAAGTATGTTTCGTACATATAATAAACCATAAAGTGCGTATCATATGCACGCAAAAACTGCGTACCATAAGCACACCAAAACTCATTTTGGCGTATATATTCTATGAGATTACACACTCGTACTATTTATAGTCCTCACCTGATTGTTAAAGGTGCATTGTGTAATTTTTTCAATACTTTAAAACATACCTCTGGCTCAACCAATGAAGTGAATCTGGGGGCGGGGCTAGTACCTAACTGTGGAAACAATGTGGAAACAACACAATCTTAACTATTTTTCATTGTGGCGAATTGGTGGCTATTAATGCATATGAATGTGTACAATCTCATTCATACATTTTTGTACGATCTGCTAATCCGCCAGTGACGGGTATGTTTAGGGGTGGAGCATTCTTCTAATAATCGTACAATTGTTTATACAAAATCACCACTTCATAAAATAGTTACTTTTTGCCATAAGATCAGGTTGGCACTACTGTTTGGGAACAATCATTATTATGTGCAGTTCCCCTTAGTGCCACTAGTGAGGATAAACATCGATTACTACATAAAACGTCTCATTCCTCAGAGCTTTATCCTCAGTGCTTTAAGATCCCACCCCAGTGAGACCGACACTATCTCACAAACTTGCCGACGTTGAGTTAGTAATTAAATAATGAAGTGATTGAGAGCTAATTAAGGTGTCTAGACAAGGGTCAGGGTGGTAGAAATAAAGCTAATGGGGTTTTGGGAGGTACAGGAGCTTGTGTGTTGAGTTCAAGTTTAATATAACAGGATGTAGAAATGTCATGTTTAGACATAAATTACTGCAGCAGAATAATTCTGTCAGAACCATTTATTTACTTCTGTTTATAGATGTGGATTTAATAATTGTGAATATCATAAGTGTAATATAATATTCAGCATTTCTGAAAACATTGAAATTGAAGTTTAATATTAGGGCTGATGATATTGATAATATTGCCTAATGATGCTGACGTCTTTTCATTCAATGACTATTAGTTTTTCAAAATCTAAGTGTGGAATGATACAGTTTTTTGGCTTTTTTGTTTACTGTTAATTTTATTCACAAACATTCTTAAAGACGTTACTGCAATATTGGATGTTTTTCGAGTTAAACTCATGCACATATTAAAGATTTGCAAAAAAATATGACAAATCGGACGGATTGCTACCACAAATACTATGGTATAGTTCATATTAAAACTACAGTATGCAAGATTACCATGTGTGCACACTGAAATGTCAGTAAATTGTTTTGCTTAATTCAGCAATCTGTTGAAAAAAGCATTTTCCGACTATTTTTTCTCTAGCCACCAGGTGGAGCACCTCCAACTTTTTCCACAAACTCTACAACTTGCAGTTATGCTAATAAATGTTAAAGAGTTATTTTACAATCATTGTTGATGTGATCTGTGCAGTTTGCGCAGTTGTAATTAGTCCTGTTTGCTGAAGTTTGAGTGTTTTTTGTGTGATCTCAGTGTTGTAGATTTGTGGCTAGCATTAGCATATCAGGAGACCGTTTCTCCTCGCACCCTTTCCAGTGAACTTATAAATCATTCAGTACGCCAGTGAACTAGAATCAAAAAAAGTACATTTTTATTAATAAAACATCGTCATGAAGCAGTTATTTCCCTTAAATATTGATCTGTGCTTTCTAAATATGGCATAAAGATAAATTCTGTCTGAACCTGTGGTAAATCTGGTGGTCGTATGCGACGAGGTTGTTTTTGCGAGTTGATGGTGTGTGTTAGTGGTGTGGTGTGTAATGTGAAATGAGTATGTGGACTTCATTATTATTCATAGCAGCATGAGAATTTCAAATTGTGTTTTAAAAATTTTATATGCTAGATGATTAAAATATGATGTATTAATGATTTTATTAGAGGGCACAGCTTTCATTTTAAATTGACAAAGAGAAGTTGGTCACCTCTTCTTTTCTCTGTCCTGCTCTCATTATATCTCCTAATCTTGTCTTGCTTATCTTTTCTCCTTGTTTAATTGTTGTCTCGTTTCTTCTCTCCTCATCTCTTCTTTTCCCATATCTTCTTATCTCTTGAACCCCTCAACTCATTGAGAAAGTCCTTCAAGAAGCCAAAAGCAGATGCATTGATCTACGAAGTTAATATCCCACCTCCTGTCCTTTCTAGTCCTTTCATCTCCTCACCTCCTCCATAATTCTTTTCTTGCTGTGAGTCAGCATAACTAATATTTGGCTCTGTTCCTCATCTTTTGTGCTTTCACTCTTTGTTTTCTCTTCCAGCATGAGGTCTGGTTGTTTACTGACATGTTGATCCCTCCCCGTTGAGTTACAATAAAGTGTAGCAGGTGTTGATGATGTCACTTCCTGTCGGGGGTTGTGTGTTTAATGGACAGTCTTATAGCAGGAACGTTCCCAGAAATTGTGACTGTTGCACTTGCACTTCTAGCGTAGAGCGTCTGGGATATACGACGTAGTTAATATTTTTATGACAGTTTATGACTTTTGAGGCATGTTGTGAATAATTAATTCTTGTACTGTTTCATTAAGTCAAGTCACATTTATTTATATAGCACTTTATACAATACAGATTGTTTAAGAGTTCAATTAATCAGCTCTACAGAAGATAATCGTGTCATTGTTCAGCTCAAGTCATTTAAATGTTGATTCAATTCAATGTTGCAAAGTTAATATCACTATCCAGCTCAATTCAGTTCAGTTTTGTACCCGTTCATCCTAAAGGTGTTGGATGGGGTTGAGGTCAGGGCTCTGTGTGGGCCAGTCAAGTTCTTCCACACCAAACTCATCTAACCATGTCTTTATGGACTTTGCTTTGTGCAGTGGAGCAGAGTCATGCTGGAAAAGAAAATGGCCTTCCCTAAACTGTTCCCACAAAGTTGGGAGCATAGCATTGTCCAAAATGTCTTAGTATGCTGAAGATGATTTTTAGGGCTGCCCTCGAGTAAAGATTTTTCTGGTCGACTAGTAGTCGTTAATTTTAAGCATTAGTCAACTAATTGCACCTTTATTAATAAAGCATATAAATCATAATAATGAGCCTTTAATTCCTACATAGCCAAATCAACGTTCAAGCGCACGGATAAAGCTTATCACAGTGCACCGGCAGAAGTAATGATTGTGAATACATCAGGGAAAAACGGCAAGGAGATTGCATTAAAATTTTAATAATTAATTGATAAACTTTTCTGTATTTTCATCTGGAGTGATAAAGTTGACAACACTGACTCGTCGTTTAGTGGACACACCTATATGCACGTTTCAGATGGATTACATAACCTGAGAATATTTGTCTTTCATTTGAATTGGTTCATTTAAAAGTTTTGCTTTCTATGGATATATTTTTCATATCTGTGAGGCAAGTTTACATAGAGTTTTTGTTCTTTCTTTTTATGGTGCGCTCAAGTTTACAGAGAGAGATGGCAGAAATCGCACCGTTCGCTTTCATTATTTTACAAAAGCAAAATGTTTTGTTGTTCTTGTGAGTGCACACAAATAAAAGTAGATTTTTCAGATTCAAAAGATACTCTTATCTGTATGACCAAAGTATTTTAAGTGCAATTGACCGCATCGGTGCCTCCATGTTAGCTGTCATGCAGTAAGTGCGCTACTATTCAATTTTCATACTCCGCACAAAAACTTTAATATCCCACGTTTTTCTAGGTTAACGTTAAAGCGAGCAGCCATGTAAAGGTGCCACTACTTACATGTTTCATATAGGCATGTGATGGTATTAAATTTTCATGTTGCGATTAATTGCTGAAGCTTTCATCACGGTATATGGTATTATCACGATAGTATTATCACGATATTGAAATAAGTTGCAAAAAAAGTGATGTCATAGTATAACAGGTTTAAGAACACTTTTTCTTATAACAAACAGAACTCTGCATGTTTAAATACAATAATACAATGCACAAAAAATATATAAAGTAAACTTTTCAAAAGTGCAAATGAATTAGGCTGTAAAGAACAACAGGTAACACATTACAATAAGGTCTCATTATTTAATGCATTAACTAAGATTGAGCAATAGCTTTTACAGAAAGTATTATTTTTGTTAATGTTAGTTAAGAAAATACAACTAATTATTGTTAGTTTTCTAACTAATCATTGTTAGGTTTCCGGGGTAACCGCTGCATTCTGCTGTTCTCTCTGCTGTCAGAGAGTGAACGTGCACTTTCATTCAGTGCGTCTCCTTCACGTGTTCAGCCATGTGCTTCTCATGCACATTGGGCTTGTTTACATCTGAGTGCGCATGTCTCTTTGATTCAGCATACAGCGTTGCTGTGCATTGTATACGGTTGATGAGGAAAGTATTCTTAAATGTATTATAAAAATGTTAATAATAGGTAATAAATTATTATTTACAGTATTCTGAAGTGCCCACGATAACAATACCATGCATGTTCATTATCGTGATATGCACATTACCGAATATCGCCACATGTCTAGTTTCATATGATAGGACATATTTGAGGTAGATAAATGATTATTTCCGATGTACTGTATTTACTACTGTTAATGCTCTGTCCGTCACAGACTGCGCGACTTTGACTCTTCCTGTGGAGTTTTTTTTTTTTCTTGCGACTAAGCGACTAATAAAATTTTGGTTGGCTAAACCTCTTCTTGTCGACTGTTCGAGGGCAGCCCTAAAGGTTTCCCTTCACTGGCAGTAGGGGGCCTAGCCCAACCACTGAAAAACAGCCCCATACTATTCTAGGGATAATGGTATTGAGTTACAATACAGTGTAGCAAGTGTTGATGATGTCATTTCCTGTCAGGGGTTGTACACTCAAAAAAATAACTCTTTGAACGAATATAAAAAAATCATGGAAAGGATTTCCACATGATTAAGTTGCTTTATTTCAGCATTATGCAATTCTGTTATTCCAATTTAATGTACTCACGTTGGGTCAACTTAATTTATTAAGGTTGATTCAACTCATTTACTATGGTTGGGCACAGCTTAATTTAATAGTGTCAGCCCAACTAATTTGCAGTGTTTTGGAAAATAAAAAGCAATAAATAAATAAATAAATTGTTTTCATATACATTGATTTTTACAATTAATTCTTCTTGTTTAATTTTGTGATTTATATAACTTGTGTGATGTTCTATGTTAGAAATCTAGATGTGATACTGGATTCATCCTAAATAGTCTTATAACCAAAAACATTGTAAAGTCTAAATTGATCCATAGTCCATTGGTGGCAATGGTTTTACAATCAACATAGGCTTACAATGCTTTTGGGAAATGCTACCCAGAGCACTATCACAGTGATTACTTTCTTATTAAAGTAATTTGAAAGTTTGTTAGCAGGTCCTCAACCCAAGCACAAGTGCAACAATTCACCACAATGGTAACCCTAAAACTATTACTCAACAGAAACTTTTAAATACCAACATAATAGAACAGTAAACATTAAAATGTCTTTCCATTTTCTCATCTTCCTAAAAAACTGCTTAAAATAACACTTTATTTCAACATTTACACTCCTAGTTCAGCCCCTTTGCAAAGCATGATGGGAAGTGAAAGTCCTGGTTGGGTTTACTTGATTGAAACATGTTATTCCAATATGAAAACATCAAGTTAAGTCAAAGAGTAATCGTTTCAAGTCAATTTAACATGAAACAATCACATTTAAACCAGAAACCTGATACAATGGTGTTGAATCAAAATAAATTGTTTAAATAAACTGTACAGCATCAAAAAATCTTTCTTTTTTTTGAGTGTTACGTATGTTTAATGGCACAATGCAGTCAGGTAAGTAATGTTCTCCTGGCATCCGAACCCAGACTCACCCATCAGACTACCAAATAGAGGAGTGATTTATTACTCCACAGAGCATGTTTCCATTGCTGTAGAGTGGTGGTGTGTTTTACAGCACTCCATCCGACGCTTGGCATTGTACTTGGTGATGTGAGGCTTGCATGCAGCTGCTCGGCCATTGAAAACCCATTCCGTGAAGCTCCCGCCGCACAGTTTTTGCGCTGATATTACCGCAGTGGAAGTTTGGAACTCTTCAGCTATGAAATCAGCAGAGTGTTGGCAACTTTTACGCACCATACGCCTCAGCTCTGTGACTTAACGTCGTCTTCCGAGGTGTGTCTCAATACTTTTGTCTATATAGTGTTTATATATGTAAAGGATGCATACAGTCCATACATCTACAATATGTTATACAGTTCCTTTAAAACATAAAATACAATAATATCATAGAATACAAACCCTTTTAGATCCTAATAGATTTTGGTAGTGTAACACTCAGGAGATTGTTGATATTACATTGCTTCTTCTCCAATAAGACCCGGCGGACTGGCTGGCATTTGAGCAGCAGCATCAGGAAAGCAAGCTCTGATGTTTCATCTCTCCTGAGGATTTTTCTGCCTCTTTTATGCTCTTATTTTCTCTGGCTCACTTGACATCTCAGAAACAGGTCTCAGTAACTTCATTCTCTTTTCCAGGAGCGATTCACCCAGGAAATGCAACAGTTTAGAGGACTTGTGCTTTCCTCAGAGAGAGGGCTAACAAGAACGTGAAAGGAATCGCTGCTTCTGAAGTGCAGCTTTTCTCACATGGTCAGAAAGTCTCTTAAAAGAGAGATGATTGAGAGTGAGTTTTTAGCTAATCAGATTAGTATCAGGATGAGTTCATACAGTCACATGACTGAAGGAAGTGTGTGCGTTTGTGCATGTATACAGTAGAATAGAGAGCGAGCATATGTGGGTTGTATGGTAAAGGTACAGTAATTGAGTTGATTCTAGCCTAATTGCCACAATCATTCATGCACAATTTTAGTTTAATGCTGACTAAACAGCTCCGTCTGCAGTTTAGAGGGTGCAAGTATGTGTTTGTGTGTGTGGGAGTGTGTGTGACATCTGTGGTTAAATGCTTTTTGGCTGGGCGGCCCTGTTTAAAATAGACTGCTTTTGCTGCTCGATGCAATAATGTGATATCACAGCCCACCTGAAAGAGCACTCGCTCACTCTCTCTCTCTCTCATGCGTGTTTTGCAAAATCATCTTTAGCATTTGTGGAGTCTTTTTATTTATTCATAAAGACATTATTTTTAACCAAAACTGTTTCTTTTAGGGTTCGAGTTAGTCTGTAGTAAAAAAAAAACAAAAAAAAGGAAAAAAATAAAAATGAAAAAGGAAAAATACTTTATGTACTTAGTCAATAAAGTTATTCTAACATTTGCAAAATTAATTTTAATTATTTATTTACAAATTTGTCCCCTGAAGTTAGTTAAATATAACAAAGTCTTGCTTTGTGGGGTGTCCTTATTTGGAAAAACCTTAAATAAATTGACATTTATTTATTTATTTATTAACACTTTACAATAAGGTTTCATTTTGGTAACCTTAGTTAACTAACTAGCAATAAACTTCAACAGCATTTCAACATTTACTAATATATTATTAAAACAAAAGTTGTATCTGTTTACATTAGTTGATGCACTGCAAACTAACATGAACAAAACATGAACAATTTGAACAAAATGAATCTTGACATTATCAGCCTGGAATATGGACATGATAAATCTTAACATATGGTTGTTTAAGAAATTAAAAGCTACACACTCCATCTTTTAGGATTAGAAGAACTGTTGCCAAACATATAACATGCTAGAAAAATAATAATCACTGTAATAATGATCCATCCATAGACTCTTAAGTATTTAAGTATCCAAACAACACCTTTTTTTTTTTTTTTTTTTGGCCGGACAGTGTATATTGCTCATAGATAAATTATGTAAATGAGACCTTATTGTAAAGTGTTACCATTTATATAATATACAAATGTTTTATTTTGGGGTAGTGTTACAGTTTAGGTTAGTTAGCAATTTTAATTAGGGAGATAATACATAAAAGTGTGTGTGTGTGTGTGTGTGTGTGTGTGTGTGTGTGTGTGTGTGTGTGTGTGTGTGTGTGTGTGTGTGTGTGTGTGTGTGTGTGTGTGTGTGTGTGTGTGTGTGTGTGTGTGTGTGTGTGTGTGTGTGTGTGTGTGTGTGTGTGTGTGTGTGTGTGTGTGTGTGGTCCTAGTAAACTGGCAAAATGTCCCCACAAAGATGGCGATATCTAAAATCCTTGTCCTTGTGGGGACTTTGGACATTTTGATTTTTTTTTTTTTTTTTTTTTGAAAATGTAAAAATGCAGAAAGTTTTCTGTGATGGGTCAGGGGACAGAATATACAGTTTGTACAGTTTAAACGTCATAATGTCCGGCAGGTGTGTGTGTGTGTGTGTTTACTTACTGTAGCTAAGTTAAAAATGCTTTTTTTTTTTTTATCTTTTTGAAATGAAATCTTAGCGTTTGGGTTAATCTGGAATGATTAGAATGAATAGAATAGTCTATGATATTTATTTAGATGTACTGTATGTGTATGTTTATTAGCTATATTTGCAGGATAAATTTGTCCGCTCAAGTTAACTAAATAAAACCTCCTTTTGGGGACATTTAGGGACGGTCTCATTTAGATCCATAATTCATGTATAAATGAATGGTTTCTTAGATTAGGAAAGTTTGTAAATACAGTTATTTTTTATGTTAAAACATCAGAAGTCCAGTATGATCTCATTCACTAGTAAACATTTGTGTTTCCAGTAGAGCATGAATCATTGCTTTTATCCACTTCCTTGTGTGTGTGATTGTGCACATTTTATCTGACAGCAGCTCTCGAAGGAGTTGTGTGGCTGTTTGTGCGTGTGTGTTAAAGGGTAAAGGGGTCATAAGTAGCTCCTACCACGTGTTTTTCTTTCACTCGAGCAACATTGTGTGATTCACGCACAGCCTTACACACACAGAGAGAGCTGCAGGTACACATCTACAGACTATAAATATACAACGCTTGATGTTCATAACGGCGATATCTGCTTGAGCTCTGTGCCATTTAACAAATGTCTGTCTTACATTTGACAAGATATCAGTGTGTGATCATTAGGCTGTGAGCCCTTGTCCGCTCAGCTCATCTTCCTCACAGCAGTCATTTTAGCACCAGATATGTATTCATTTGTCTATTCCTCTATATGAATTAATCCTAGTTCAAATGGCACTGTTTTACATATATTACAACATATAAGCAGTTTGGAGTTATATATTCATGTTTCAGTTAGGACTTGGTTTTAGTGGTTGGTTGTGTATGTACTGCTCAAAAGTTTTTGAAAGAAGTCTCTTATGCTTTATTTATGTGATCAAAATACCCTAATATTGTAAAATATTATTACAGTTTAAAATAGCTGTTTTCTATTTGAATATATTTTAAAATGTAATTTAGTCCAGTGATTAAAAGCTGAATTTTCAGTGTCACATGATCCTTCAGAAATCATTCTAATACGTTGATTTGCGCCTCAAGAAACATTTACTATTGTTATTTTTTCAGAATTCATTTATTAGGATAGAAAATTCAAAAGAACAGCAGTTATTGATGTTTCTTGACCAAAGAACCACTGAATGAACGCATATTTTCTGTTTAATTCATACAATAATATGGGACTTGCGTGCCAACTATGATTTTTATGTTTTAAGTATGCGGATGTCTCGGCAGACGTGACCTTCCTGTCCCCATCGGATCTTATTCCCCCGCTGTACGTCCCCACAGGAGAAAGGGGGCCGAGCCGAGCCGGAGCATGTAATTGCTCCTTAAGCAGAAACTCCTTCATGGTTTGATGGATCTCTTTTTCCTCCAGCGTAGCTCAGCTCCATTTCTGACGGCCTGTGCATCCTTTCGTGGCCCGTAACCATGGATATAAGCTGCCCGGAGGAAGAGCGGCACTTGTAGCAATCAGCAGGGATACAGGAATCAGGGCTGATACAGATGGCTTTTGTGTGTGTGTGTACGCTGTGGTGATGTAATGGCAGATGACAGCTGAGCAATTTCATTGTGTGTAAATAACCTTTGTACGTTCCGAGTGGAAAAGATTATGTATCTGTGTGTGCGTGAAAGAGCCGAACGTTCGATGATGCTTCACTTGTGCCGCTCTATAACAATTTTTAGTGCGCAATCTTGAAAATAAGCTATTTATTTTAAGACAGACCATTTCCTCCAGTGCTTACTGTGATTTCGTCAAGTAGGACATGTTCCTCGGTCAAAACCCTTGTTGGTCCTGAAATGTCATTCTAGTTGTATCCTTATCACCTTATCTTTTTCCTCAGATTTTTGTGGTTGTTAATGGTTGGGGTCAGGACTGAAACCTGAAAAATTCTGCATGTCGCTTGGAAATTGGTGGTAAGAATTAAAATAGCTTCTGATGCGGGTAAATGTCTACATTTATTATTCCATTTCTACAGAGAAATAGGTTTTTGTAGGCAATAAAGGGATAGTTTACCCAAAAATGAAAATTCTGTCATCTTGTTTCTAACCTATGTTTCTTCTGCTGAGGTATTTTGAAGAATGTTTCAACTGTTTTTGTCCCCACAATGAAAGTTAATGGGATCCAAAACATCACTGGACCTCAAAGACTTTCATACAACTTTATTCAAAATATGTGGAAAAACATGAGGTGGAAAAACATGAGTAAATGATGACAGTATTTTCATTTTTGGGTGAACTATCCCTTTAAAGGTGCCCTGGAACGTCTTTTTAAAAGATGTAATACCCCATAGATTTATTTTTTTATTCATTTTTTTAACTGCCTATTTTGGGGCATCATTAACTATGCACCGATATATAGGTTGCGGCCCCTTTAATTCTCGTGCTCCCCGCCCCCGGAGCTCGCGCTTGCCTTGAACAGCATAAACACAGTTCACACAGCTAATATAAAAAATGGATCTTTACAAAGTGTTCGTCATGCAGCATGTCTAATCACATAAGTATTGTATTTATTTGGATGTTTACGTTTGATTCTGAATGAGTTTGATATTGCTCCGTGCCTAAAGCTAACATTCCACTGTTGGAGAGATTTATAAAGAATGAAGTTGTGTTTATGAATTATACAGACTGCAAGTGTTTAAAAATGAAAACAGCGACAACTCTTGTCTCTGTGAATACAATAATAAATGATGGTAACTTTAACCACATTTAACAGTACATTAACAACATGCTAACGAAACATTTAGTAACACAATTTACAAATATCACTAAAAATATCATGATATCATGGATCATGTCAGTTATTATTGCTCCATCTGCCATTTTTCGCTATTGTTCTTGCTTGCTTACCTAGTCTGATGATTCAGCTGTGCTCATCCAGACGTTCTGCCCTTTTGTAATGCCTTGAACATGGGCTGGTATATGCAAATATTGGGGGCGTACATATTAATGATCCCGACTGTTACGTAACAGTCGGTGTTATGTTGAGATTTGCTTGTTGTTTGGAGGTCTTTTAAACAAATGAGATTTATATAAGAAGGAGGAAACAATGGAGTTTGAAACTCTCTGTATGTCATTTCCATGTACTGAACTCTTGTTATTCAACTATGCCGAGGTAAATTCAATATTTAATTCTAGGGCACCTTTAAATATTTCCTTGGTTTTCTCTAAAGCTCTCTGAAGTTGTTCTAGATTAGTGTTTCTCAACTGGTGGGTCGTGGAGTGTGCTGCAGTCAAAGAAACAACACTTTTTTTTTTTTTTCCTGATTCAAGACTTTTATTTTGAAAGACATGCGTGAAAGCTGTTGACTTGAAAAACGCGTTGTTCTGAATCAGTATATGGTCAGATGATATGTCAGTGTCATTATTCCAACGCTATTTTCATAACTTATTAGGAAGTAAAATGTAAAATTAATAAAAAAATGTTAAACTGTAAAATTAAAATTACCAAAAAGTACCAATAAATTACTTCATGTGTTAGCTGGGGTCCTGGGAAGGATTTCTATGCAGGTATGATGTTATTTCTATTCACCAGGATCAGTGCCTATGCGTTTCATTAAAGGTCCCGTTTTTCGTGTTTTTTTGAAGCTTTGATTGTGTTTATAGTGTGCAATATTAGCCTGACGTGGTTATACTCAATTCTAGTCAGAATATGAGTCTGATACTGCTCCATTGGGCTTTGATTTTGGGGGCATATTTCAACCGATCCAGGAAAGACCTCAATTGGATAGACCTACAACCAATCAGAGCTACAGAGTAAGTGACGTATGTTGAGCGACGCATAGTTGTCAACAGAACTCTTCTTAGCGACCATCGGGGCCAGCTGATAAATCAAACTTTTGCCGAATCCCGTAGGAAGGACGGCAAAGACATCTTTCCCATCGTCAAATGCCTTGATCGGGGTCCTCTGTTCCTCTTTTAAAATTAATGCGCTGTCGATATCTTCTATAACGGACGCGATGGCGGAATCTACACATCTCAGTTCTTCAACAGCCATCATTGTTGTAAACTAATTGACCTTTTGCAAAGGCTCGTCCCCCTTAGTTACTGTTGCTTTGTCCGACAAGCCGTGGCGCTGTCACGCCACACAGAGTGGAAAATACATCGCGGAGCAAAGAAGAAACTGACAACACATTGACAGACGAGACAGAGCAGGTTACTTATGATATTAAACAAAGTCCCAGCTTTCAAACTGTGTAGTTATTAAAAAATTCAAACAATAAAAACCGTTTTGTGGCTCTTTAATGTGTTGTGACCATGATCGTGACAGATTGCTGTAGCGCCTCAGCTCAAGAGGCTCGTAAACCGATCATCTCTTCCTACTAGTCCGTTTATAGCATCAAATAAACATGAATGAACATGAGAATGAATGTTGTTTCAAACGCGGAAAGACGTCAGTATGCACAATTTTTCAAGTTTAACTCCACCGATGTTAATCTTCTAACTCCTGACTGCTTTGTTGGGCAAAATGGCGGATGCGGCGTTCTGATTGGTTAGATCGCTTGTCAATCAAACTCCCCAAGCGCTCTTTGATGACGTGGGTGGTTACGTAACCGCAGATAGCCTGTCCATCATCGATTAAAGCCCACCCTGGCAATTTGATTGGCTCGGCCTTCTGGGAGCCGAGCATAATTACTCCACAATGGATCGAGTCCAGACCGAACTTCCCGTCCAAAAAATGTTGTGGGCGGGGTTCGGGCTGGCACCCAGGCTAGTGCAATATAACATGTGTTCATGTTTCACGTGTAAAAAAAAAACCACAGTATTTTTCACATAATTTACTTATCTGTATACCGCTGTTTCCACTGTCATAAAAACGGGCTGATGACTTCCTTGTTCTATGAAGTCCCTCCTTCAGAAATACGTAACGAGTTCTGATTGTGCCAGCGGTTCCTGTGTTGTGATTCGACAGCAGCTTAGCGCTCCTTGCCCGGAAAGGTCACGCCTCTTACCATAACGTGTGCTGCACATAGTTTTACATGTGGATTATTGTGGTGTTGTGCCGAATGAACACAAAAGACAATAATTCCCGAGAGACTGAACTCTTTAATCTCCACAAGCAGCAACAGAAAATGTACAGCCAGAGCCATATTTAACGGCTCTATGTACGACGTTAGCAGTAGCACTCACTCAGAAGAGTACCTCGTACGGAAAACAGCCGTATACATAAACATAGTCCCCTCTTGTGGCCATTATGTGCACTGCAGTCCAACATTAACTACTGCAGTAAGGATACCACAATTATAATTTTCGGGAACCGAGTTAAACATAAATTGTAACCATTGATCTCTAAGTACAGCGTCCCTTTGTTGTGGCCAAACAAAGGTGATTGGACTGCGGGATGAAAATAACAGCGTTTCGACGACATGGCGACAAACACACTCTAAGCAACTCTTGCTCTTCTCCGTGTGAGCGCAACAAGACCACGCCCACTTTGTGTATTCCTGTGGGCGGAGGTTAGTCAAAAAACTGTTTTAGTGACGTCATTAAAGAAGGAAGTAGAGGGATGTAGTCCAAACTGGCCGTCTGATGTAGGCGACTTCTGTTAAATAAAATATCTCGCTTGGCATTGAACTTTGAGCTTTAAAATTGTACAGATTTTATTTATACTCACAACAACATTACACACTAACTAAAGTTTGAAACATGGGATCACGAAGAACGGGACCTTTAACAGTTCATGTTAGTATTGTATATTTACCATGGTAACCCCATAATTCCAGTACCACGTAATTTTGTGTTTTGTGTAAACTTTGTGTTATTTTTTGTATATTTTTAAATGATTGTGGTGGCTCATACCAACTTACTAACTTATTAACAAAAACTAGTTTGGCACTGCTATTTAATATCCTTACCTTATACTGTTTATTCATAAGAATTAGTCATATTCTTACAATTTATATGTATGTTAATTAAAGTGGGACAGTACTTTTGTATGTGTATCGAATATATATATATATATATATATATATATATATATATATATATATATATATATATATATATATATATATATATATATATATATATATAATATACTGTATAATATAATATAAATATATAATATACTGTATAATATAATATAAATAAATATAAATATATATAAATTGGGTTGTGGCCTATATGACTGTGGAAAAATGTGGTTCCCATGGACAAACCAGTTGAGAACCACTGTTCTAGATCTTTAGACATGATGTTTGATGCTTTGGAAGTCTGACAGAAACTAATTTTCATTTAAAATGCTGTTTGTTAAGCAGTTGACTGATTCTTCATCACAGACTGTTCAGACACAGCTTATGCTGCTTAAAATGAACTTTGTTCCAGGACTTATAAAAGATCCCAGTACATATCACACTTGACAAAATCAGTCAATTGTATCCTATTATGCGCTGGGCAAAAGGAAAAATATGGTGCTGGTAGTTATAGGTGCATGATTTGAGTTTACTTGATGGTAAGAGGGTGTGTAGAACATCAAATAACATGTTTCTTTGACTCACTGTGTGAATGTAACTATCTGAACCTTGTGTTTTAGTCTGTCAGATGTCACAGGAGACGGAGAGTAATGGAGAAGCCAAGCAACAAGCTAAGACAACCAATTAAAGGTTACTCAGATAAACACCACTGAAGTGATTCAGATATTCATACAGACAGACATCATTCATAAAAAACATCTTTCAGACAGTGTCGAGTGACGAATCACATCCATGTTAATCAGAGTTTTTGACTTAATCAGCTGTGACAATGACTATATGTTTACATGTGCACCAATAATGTGATTTATTTCCAATAATTAGAGTAAGGACTTATGGGGTTAGTTCACCCAAAAATGAAATTTTTGTCATTATGCACTCACCCTCATGTTGTTCCACACTTGTAAGACCTTCATTCATCTTAGGAACATAAATTAAGATATTTTTGATGAAATTCAAGAACAGCAATGTCATTAGTACTTTTCAAGGCCCAGAAAAGTAAATATGTTGTTAAAATAGTCAATGTGACTGCAGTTGTTCAATCTTAATGTTATGAAGTGACGAGAATACTTTTTGTGTGCAAAAACAAAACAAAAATAATGACTTTATTCAACAATTTCTTCTCTTCCCTGTCAGTCTCCTTATGTTGTTGATGTAGTAAACACAGTGCCTTTCATCAAAAATATCTTAATTTGTGTTCCGAAGATGAACGAAGGTCTTACGGGTTTTGAATGGCATGAGGGTGAGTACTTAAATGAGAGAAATTTCATTTTTGGGTGAACTAACCCTTTAATCGCAGTAAGATGTATACATGACACGGGCAAACTTTACATTCAATTATTTTGATTATTCTCTAAGAATTGTGGTTATTTATACCGCCATGTGCAAAGCAATATAGTTTGATTTGTTTCATGTCTTAGAACTGTACTGAATATTTTTAGAAAGAGAAAATGAATAACTTCCAGAGTGATTGATGTCGAATGTCACTTTGCTCAGGATCTTTGCTTTTGGTGAAGACAGAAAAATGACACCATTCAGACCGAGTAACAACATTCATACATACAAATGTGCCTTGCAAGAAGTTAGGAGATGGTTCACGGGGTCGTTCACACAGAACACGTTCTTGCAATCTGTCTATGCTATTTTTTTTAATTGTTGGTCCATTTAAACATGCGCTAAGTAAGTTGTTGTGTCACGTTTCTGTGTTCAGTTCTCTCTGTCTCTAACTGCATCTGAATTTCTGTGCATGATATTTGTCTCTATGAATGCAAATCATTCAATGGCCTGTAGTTTTGCTCTAAAACACTCAGTTAAGGAGACTCTCGAGTTCTCAGTCGTGCCTAAACATGAATACTTTTTCAGGTTCAAATGAAACCTTAGAGGCATCTTCACTTTTAGCATGCGCTTTAGATAAGTGCAAGTCACCGGCATATCCCGCTTCACCAATGTTACCTTGTGGGAAAATGTGGATATTGAATTTCGATGTCATTTCCAGTTGGCCGTTTTCATTGTTTAATAATTCAATCAGAGCATGTAGACAGCTTTGTCCCTTTCTTCAGATTTCACATTACTTTTCCTCCATTCACTTGAGCATAATTTCATTTCTGAATCATTAATTTCCATTCAATTCAGTTACACTGCACTCACTTCCAATCACACTGGAGTGTTTTGGAGGGTCCTGCAGCGCACTGAGTAACACAGCGAGGCCTGGCGTTCTCATCTCCTCCTGCGCTTGATGATTTACCCTCTGGCCTCATTCAGATTAGCACACACTGAATGCAGTCTGACAGCGCACAATGCTGTTATTTCTAGACTGAATGTATCATCCTATTACATTAGCCTGTGTGTGTGTGTGTGTGTGTGTGTGTGTGTGTGTGTGTCGCTCACACCAAAGGCTCAATACAAATTTAGTGTCATTTTGTCAACGGCAGTTACATGGCTACCAAACCTTTGATCATTTACGTACATGCTAAAACTCACTATATGTATTTGTTTGTGTGAGCAGGGCCTGAAACCTTTGCCACACCTGCCAATGGCTAGTGATGTAAGAAAATATACCAGCCATAAATATTTTTTTTACAGTTTTTTTACCAATTTCGATATCACAGCTAAAGCTACCTAACTAATATAAATTATTAAGGACAGTAAACAGTCAGTTATGAAATCTAAATCTAATTACAAGCAAAAGCACAAATAAATACTATATCACAATATCACAAATGAAATAAACATTGCTTTTCAGGTTTTTCAGGTATAGGTCTGACAGTAGTTTAAAGGTACAGAAATTTAATAAAGTAAGCAAATGTAAAATAACACTGCATAGTCTTCATTGTATAGATTAAACATCCTTAACCCTTTGAGCGGTACGGTCCCACATATGGGATTTTTATTTCAGTGCCCCTGGGCATACGGTACCACATATGGGATTTCGAACGTTCAGCGACGTCACATAACTGCCAGATTCAAACTGTGCTTTCGCGCTCTGGCTGCGAGACGGACACGCGCAGCTCTTGTCATATATCACAGCTATGCAGTGTTTTCAGGCAAATAATGTGTATTTTAAGGTTTCAGACATTTAAATACGCATAAGCACCATTAAAACAATACATTAAGCATTTATAATTTACACATTGATGTCCGACATCAGTGGAAGCAGCAATAACAAATATAATTTGGCGACATTTATTCATATCAGACACACATAATGGGCCTAAGTAACTCTATTATTCTTCCAGTTCACCAGCCACTTACTTGCATATATTTCGGAAGAAAATTATGAATTAACCTGCTGTAAATCCGACTGACAGGACTCTTGTGAACTGCAGCGCAAACTAAGATGGCGGCGCCCATCTCGCGTTATAGATCAAGATAAAGATCAGTTATAAAGGTTTTAAAACGACAAAGCACACTCACTTACACATATTTGAGAATCGGAATATCAGATAGTTGATGACATGGTAAGCAATTTTGCAAATATTTTAAATAAAAAAGGAAAAACTAAATAATAGCGATCCATCTGTCATACAGTGTTATTGTTGCTGCGCTCAGCGCTCGTGACACGCAAGACATGCCTTGGAAACATTAAAGGCAAACGTTCTAAAATAACGGTCGCCTTAAAAAAACTCACTCTGGGGGGACAGTTAGAATATTTTAAACTCACTATCGAAAGGGTTAATAATTAATCTTTATTAAAGTTACAAAGGTTATTCAGTCAAGAGCAGTGAGTGTTTTTTTCTTTGTCCTTTGTTGTTTGATAAACATTAAAAACAGACGCTGTCACTTTAAGAGCGAATGCATGGATCTAATGTACTGATACTGTACACATGTGTTTACTTTCTCAACTGTTTATGTTCACTTAAGACATAACTATGTTTACTAGGATACTTGCTATTTTTTGACATCATTTTGTGTGAATTTGTCGCTCAAGTGCAAGAAGATGTGAAAGAGAGCTCATAGTATCCGCGAACGAAATGAGCTCCCTTTTGCCTCTTTATGTGCTTTTGTCGAGGCTTAAACTTTCACGACGATGCAGTGCTGATCCGTCAACCATCCCGACCGTCGTTCACATTTGTTCAAGTTCATGCGTTGTTAGACTTCATAAAAATGTTAATGCCACCTGGCGAGTGACACTGTTTCATATACTTACTTCATATGTGTTTATATTATTGTAATCTACTGGCAGCCATAATTAGAATACATTAAGAATACTCTTATAGTGCTTTATATGGTCAGGCGTTATAGAGTGTTTTCTTTTTTTCCTTTTTTTGTTCTGTTCGCTTTTTTGTTCTGTTCGCTCTGAGATTCACTGGAATCTCAGAGGACCTTCTGAAATGTCTCTTGGGAGATGAAATGTCTGTTCCTCTTCAAACCAAATCCTAATACTAATAGTCTTGAGGAAAGCAAACTAATAATAAATAAGGTTCCTTTAGCAGTCCTAATGACTGACCTTTGAGTTATCGACGTCTGGTGTCAATACCATCTCAACTGCAAACCACTGCTGGAATAACAGCGGCTGGAAAAGGTCAACTGTGTTCGTGTGCACACTAAATTTCCTTTGTCATCTTTTGTCGTCCTTTTATTCTTGTTCTGTGTCTAATTATCGCTATTGTTTTTGTTTTTAAAACTTTACATTATAGTGTTACATTTAGCATTAACAGATACAATGTGTACCGTTAGAAAAGGGCTAATTACAACTACGATCTCATTAATCTCTATATCTTTTCTCCTTGATATCAATGAAATTAAATGGAGAGCAAATGCAGATTCATTTCTTTGTTTAGCTAAGAAATTAAAGTCTTCTGCTTATCAATTTTCTCTTGAGAGAAACACTCCATTAATGTCAAATGCATTTCCATCTTGACAATGACTCAAACTTTGCTCAAATTTGGCTGCAATAAAAAAAACCCCACAGAGATTTCAATGTAAGGTTACACTAACTAGTTTCTTATTAGCATGCATATTACTAGAATATTGGCTGTTTATTATACTAATAGTACTAACTTTTAATAAGCAGTAAAGTATAATAGTACTTATACTAATAGTACTAACTATTAATAAGCAGTAAATTGGGAGTTTATTGAGGGGAAAAGTCGTAGTTAATATTTTTATGTGTGTTCCCTATACTAAAGTGTTACCGTACTCTCTGCCATTTTTGTCAAAATTGAGTTATTCACATATTCTTATTCTGTGACAACTTATTTACATTATTTGATGGCATTTTTTCAAGTTGTGTACATTTAGTACTTTTTTTTAGAAAACAATCCCCTCATACACAGATATGCTGCTGTGAGCGTGTAAGACATGCTGCTGCTGAACAAATAACATATATGAAATTAGCCATAGCAGATCTATACAGGTGGAGCTGGGGAAGGTGAAGGGTTTCAGATGAACTTTGGAAGTGCGCTGCAAACTGCTACAGCAAACACTGACCAATGTTAAATATTGAGCAGCAAGCTCATTGGCTGCAGATTTTTTTTAGCTCTTTTAGTTTATTTCAAAGCTTTTTTTAGCTTCTTTTCATCTGAGTGATCTTAAGGCCCCTTTGCAATTTTGAGAACCACTACACCAGCAGCCTTTTGGTATTGTGTGCTGTGGTTTAGTCTGTCTTATGTGTGGTTGTAGTGATCCGTAATGGCCACCCTCCACTTGCTGACGCTCTGTCAGAGTAAAGCGCTCTTGTGTGCCACACGCTGACCTTTAGGTAATGAGTCATTGTGCTGTGTGTACTCTGTAATCTGGTGCTTCCAGCATCCCCACTACTGTCTGTGTGCTGTACGATCTGCACTTAGCTTCTGCTGGCCACCGCTCCATCTGTTTATCTGGAAAGAGTGAGTCAAACATTAAACCACTCAGGGCCAGATTTTTATCTGAACGATGGATATTCACAAATATCAATGACTGTATGTTTTAAAAAGCACTTTTGAATGTTGAGCAGTGGTTAAAGTACAGCAGAATAGAGTACAATCGAATTGATATAATATATACCAGTCAAAAGTTTGGACACATTACTATATTTGATGTTTTTGAAATATAATTTATTTCTGTGAATTTTCAGCATCATTACTCTAGTCTTCAGTGTCACATGATCCTTCAGAAATCATTCTAATATGTTGATTTGATACTCAGTTATTATCAATGTTGGAAACAGTTGTGCTGCTTAATATTTTTTGGGAACCTGGGATGAATAAAATGAACAAGGATTAATAAAAATTTAAAAATAAAAACATTTATTAAAAATAGAAATCTTTTCTAATAATGTCTTTTCTATCTTTTTTTTTTATCAATTTAAACATTCTTGCTGAATAAGAGTATTAATTTCTTTAAAAAAAATACAAAATAAGCATTACTGACCCTAAACTTTTGAATGGTAGTGCATGTTGTTACAAAAGATTTCTATTTTAATATTATATATAATGTATATATATATATATATATATATATATATATATATATATATATATATATATATATATATATATATATATATGTATATATAATGTGTATATATAATGTGTATATATATATATATATATATATATATATATATATATATATATATATATATATATATATATATATATATATATATATATATATATATATAATGTATATATATATATATATAATGTGTGTGTGTGTGTGGACAGAACTGAATAAAATTGAACTGATATGAAACTATTTTTGTCACCTTTTTAACATGAATTTAATTGGAATGATTTTAATGGAGCTGATTTTATAATTCATTTGAACTGAACTAAATGGAATTTGTTTGGGTGGCACATTTGGCTGTTTTTTCTTATTATAAGAATGTTAGAATAGAACTGATTTTAAACTTGATTTAGAATTAATTATACATAATCAAATGGAATTGAACTAAAACTTAACTATGATAAGCTAAATTAAGTTTAATTATTTTTATTTCAAGTGGCACATTGGCTGTTTTGATTTAATGGAATAGAACTTACTTGAAACAGAACTGATTTTAAGTTCAGTTGACCTGAACTGACTTTCATGGTATTTGTTTGGGTGGCACGTTTGGTTGTTTTTCTAGATTATAAGATTTCTTGCTTGCTTCAAGTGCTCACTTGCAAGACATCTACCCTGCATTATTTTCAAGAGGGAATCACTCTACATGGACACATACAAACACAAAAATAACCACACATACACAAAACAAGAGTCGGCTAACTTTTAATTGCTTTTTGGAGGCTTTTACAATGCACAAACAATACAGGACTGACAGCAGTGTGTGGGACATCAGATATGATGATGCACAGCAGGTGCATACAAACAGCGGGAATCTGATGAGAAATTAGACGCTTCAGTCCTCTGAGAGACTACATCTAAAAGGGTGACTGAGTTCATTAAATCACATGGCAGGATGACATTTGTGTGTGTGTGTGTGTATGTGTGAGAAAGTGAGTGTTTATGTGAAAATTCATTCATGCATGTGCGAGAAAGAGTGTGTGTTTGTGTCCAGATGCATTCATGCATTAGTGTGTGGCCAAATGCATCCATGCATGTGTGTGAGAAAGACTTTGAGTGTGTGTACGCGCAAGAGTGTGTATATAAGCATAGTTTTGTGTGTTTTTTGATGCAGTATCATTCTTCTTGGAAACAAAATGGTGGACCTGGTGTAGATTTATACGTAGGTACTATAACATTTACTGGGACAAAGACAGTGGATAGATGCTGAAACATAAAATTGATTGTATTTTGATGTATTTTATAGTCATTGTTTGATTCACAAACACAGCATATTGATAAAATGAGTAACACTTTACAGTAAGGTCTCATTTGTTAGCATTAGTTAATGTATTAACATGAACAACAATGAGCAATACATTTGTTACATTTGTATTTGTTAATCTTTGCTAATGTCAATTAATAAAAATATTCATTGTTTGTTCATGTTAGTTCACATTGCATTAACTAATATTAACAAATACAACTTTTGATTTTAATAAATTATTAGTAAATGCTAAAATTAACATTAACTAAGATTAATGAATGCTGTAGAATTATTGTTCATTCTTAGGTCATTTTAACTAATGAAACCTTTTTGTATAACTGATTAATTCCAGGAATTCAGAATTAGATTAAATGAGGGTTCGTGAAAAGTTCCTGTAAAGTTGCTGATATGTAAATAAAAAACAAGCTCTACTGTATGTTTGGTCTACAGTAAGTATCAATTTTGTCTTAGATATTTCCCTTAAAAGGAGAGAAATCTGGCATAAATAGTCTCATTTTGGTTTTGGTGAAAAGCATTTTTGTTTATACAATGAAAAAAAAAAAAAAAAAAAAAAAGAGTTTTTGCTTCTTGTTTAAATTACTTAATTAAAATGAGCTTAAAGCAACACAATTCCTACAGATTTTGTCCTAACTTAATTTCATTGTGTTCAATCCACTTAAATATATCTAGTATTGAAGTTTACTTAATCCGTTTGTATTGTGATTAAGCATGAATTGCAAATGGCTGGATGAAGAGAGAAAATTAGATGTTATTTTATGTGTTTTGGGATGAACACTGAATGAAGAGAGAACATTAGATGTTATTTTATGTGTTTTGCAGTAAGATGAAAACGAGGGATGTTTGATATTGTTTAATAGTGTTCCATGATCGCTTATATTGGAATTATTAGAATGTTTTAAATTTCACTGAGTTACCATTGTGGAGAAGAGTGGAGCATTTGCTTAGGCTGTGGACTGGCACTTCACTTTCAGTTGCTGCTTTGTGGTAAAAGTTAGCATTTAACATACTAGGGTGTGTGCTATTGTTAGCCAGGCTGTTGACTAGTACATTATAATGATTTAGTCACATATGAAGTTGAATAGAATAAAAGAAGATATTGGATGAATGAATGATTTTGTCAGGGAACCTCACAAAATTCACTTTGAGACTACTTATTTAAAAATAATAATTTCATCATGTTGAAGTTACATGTACAAATTATATTTGTGTAAATTAATTGATTCATGTGGGACCGACGTACACTATTAAATCATGTAAATTCAACACTTTTTTTCAATGTATTGAAACCTCTAACTTTGGATTCTTAACAGCTTGAAAAATCATTCTGAAACTCTAGACGAGACACATATGAGATTTCTAGGGACTTTATTTGCTCTTCATCTCATTGCTGTCTATGAGAATTAACTGATATTAAAGAGATCTAATCTGTGATTTTCTTTGCTGTTGTTCAGTATGACGAAGTGAGATGCCAATTCAGTCCCTGTGCTTCTCTAATATGTTCTTCTCTTCGGGGACAAACTGTGACTGTCATTACTTTAATCAGCCCTGGAACAATCAATGATTCTGCTTGGCTCTGATTGGCCAGCGTAACTCCTCGCCATTGGTGACAGGACATGCCCTTCATTATTTGTTAATATGAAGCCGATGGCAGGAATGGGAAAGGTTTCATATATGTTAGCAGTGTCAATCCTCCTTGTTTGTAGACTGGCCATGATTGAGATGGTTTCATAGTGTGGTGTCAATGTTACTGAAGGCCTTAATCTCCCCTCTTCACCACAGCATATGTACACTTAAAGGACAATCATATAATCAGTAATCATGTAATTGTTTTTAATTCTGTGTGTATGGTGTAAATCTGTGTTGAAACTAATTGTATTGCTGCTCATTTTGGCCAGGTCACTCCTGTGAAAGAGATTAAGACTTTCCTGGTTAAATAAAGGTTAAATAAAAATAAAAATAAAATAAAACAAAATCAGGGGTACGTTTCCCGAAACCATCGTTTGTCAACTATGGTCGTAAGTCCCATTGAACCATTGGTAACGACAGAACTTGTGACCATAGTTCGCTTTGGGAAACGCACCACTGAGTAGTAAACCTTCACATGAGATGCTGTAAATAACAGCGGTCAGTCAGTTGTTCTTGTTGTTATCATGAATATTATTATCCCTAGTCTGAAGATTGACTTTTGATAGATTTGTTTTATTTAAATTTTAGAAACCTTTTTTTTTAAAGCTTTTTGAAATGAAATTAGGATTTCCTGTTTTCATTTGAGGCATATAAGAGAGGCAGAATTTAAGAGATAAATCAAATGACACTCTCAGTACTCTTTTTCTCCATTTTGAATATATACTTCCAAAATAAACAAATACAAAACGAAAGTAATGCCGGCAGACCATCGTGGACATCTGCCAGCCACACAAACATAATAAAACATAAAATAAAGTCCAGGCCTGGTCCTCTCTCGTCCTTCATGGTCGTCGCTCTTCCTTTTATGGAAGCGCACCGGCCTTGAGTCTCCTGAGAGACTCAAGGCCGGTGCGCCTCCCAGTTGTAGCTCGTTAACTCTCGCGCCAATGGCCTCGTGCCGTTCCCTCACGGCTCTCGCCCGCCCTGGTCGCCACAAGATATATATATATAATATTCATAATGGAGGAGCATATTGGGACTGTGCTTGAAGTCGATTGTCTTATTTGTGATAACACAATGAAACATGCCAAATTATGCGGACATCTTTGGTCAGGCCTGATGGCCATTGTCAAACAATGGACCAACAAAACGTCGCTGCCCGATGAAACTCACGTATGTCCAAAACGGTTACTTTTCAGGAAGTGAAAAAAACACCGTATTTCAAAAGCAGTTGAATGTAGCGTTGTCATACTTGGTACGGCATCTTTACATGTAACCATATTCTTGCCAGTGTAATGATATAATCCACATTTGATCAAAATTGAGTTTAAATGGACATACGTGCATATTTTACAGTAATGGTGGTCGATACGCGTTCTTCCGATCATTAATTAGAATGGCCAAGTCGCGTTTCATATTGACAGATGAATACGCTCAGTTTATTAAATAGATAGCCTACGTCTTAGTTTATTAAATACGCTTAGTTTATTTAATATTAAACATTCTTGCGGTGATAGCAGTATGAGTGAGGCATGTTCTAGTGACAATCATGACAGTAGCATTACAGGCTATAATTTGATCAGTTTGACTAAGAAAAAAAAAAAGTTTGAATCTTATCAATGAGACCGAGTTTATTTACATACTAGCAAGCAAACTAATCTGTGAAGAACTAGATTAGAACTAAACTGTGGAGAGCTTCAGTGTCGTACTTTCGTCAGCCAGGTTCACAAATATAAAAATAAAAAATAAAAATATTTGGTGACAATTACTTCGTCTAGACCATTTACCGATAAATAATAGTTGTGAATATATAATAAACTTGAGAACAGTTGTCAAAAACAAACGTTTGCTGATACTTTACCTTTACCTTTACTTCACGAGACCGGCGAGATGCTTCCACAGGGCGTGAGATACGCGGCGTGATTGACAGCTTTGACACCAAATTGATATACGTGAAAATCAGATGACATGATTTCACAACTTTTCATTGGCCATTTAGATATGTGAAGCATACTGTATACGGAAATGAACCTGGACATTCAATCCGTTGAAAAATCTCAAAATCGGCAAAATGGACATACGTGGTTTTCATCGGACAGCGACGAAAATATTAATAACTCATTATGTTGTAGTCAATGTATGCTTTTTCCTGTGAGTATACCTCTAGAGTTATTTTAGTATTATTTATATATATAAAAAATATAGTATTTATTATACATTTCTGTTTAGCTTTATTTTATTTTTATTTAAGTCTTTATTTTAGTCATTTTAGTACTTAAACTTATTTCCAAGGCTACAATTATAATTTTCATTTAAGATTTTTTTTGTTTTTCATCTAATATTTATATTTTATTTCTGATTTATATCAATTAATAAAATTGAATTTAGAATAGTTTTATTTAAGAATAACAACACTATTTTATTGTTATAAATACTGTATTTTGGTGTCTTGGCGACTATAGTTACCATGGTCATTTTTTCAAAGGGCTTTCTATCACTTTTCAGACACACATACACACACACACACACACACACACACACACACACACACACACACACACACACACACACACACACACACACACACACACACACACACACACACACACCTGTGACTGCATAACTGGGTTTGTGTTCTGCTGAACGAATGGCTCTGTTGCTGCAGTGATGAAATAATGAGATTATCATATCAGAAAAAGCATGATGTCGTCTATCCAGAGCTGATGAAAAAACGATTATCGGGATCATCAAAATGATGCCTGCTTCGAGGAATATAAAACAGAGTCAGTGGTACTGAGTAATGAATTTACATATCTGTTTACTGCAAAACTTATCAGTGATACCTCTAAAAATATATGCACAGCGTTGGTTGCTTTCCACCTAACATAGTTAGCTAGTTTTGTTAGTATAGTAGTAAACTACATCAGGGTTAGGCCTTACCAATCCATCTTCACAACCACATGATTTGTTAACCGGTGCATTCACTCAGTGTGAATAACAGCATTGACTCAGCTGTTGTTGTTGTGATGTGATTGTGAACATTATTGCATCGATTAATCAAATCTGCCAATAATGATTTAAAGTAATTACTGCATATAAAAATGTCAAAGCTCAATATTAATTTGCACTTGCGTAATGTGAAATAGGAGGCGACTGAGACAGATGCTCAGGATGAAATGTGTGACGCACAGTTACAAAGGTGATTTTATTGCCCTACGCACCTCGATGGAGTTTGTAAAACTTTAAAACTTGCGTGCCGTAGTGTTATATCACTGCTTAAATGTTCGCTTTTAAAATACCACTGACTCCTGGATGCTTCAATGTGGTTTATTTTGAATCTGAATTCACAGTTTCCAATGCGTTCCTCCTATTAGCTCAGTGTATGTCGTAGCGAGAAAGACCACACGCAGTATGACTAAGCTCATCAACAGCCAGGACTGGAACGAAAACCCAACCGTGTAAAAGATCAACCCACTGCCACAGATAGCGATAAAAATGCTTTTAAATTCTCATGGTATCAAAGCTCTGCAAGGCTCTGCATTGACAGTAAATAAACCACCTACGTGCATCAGCTCTAATCTCCTCACATCCCACTCAAGAGCTCTCGCTAAAGCAAGCGTTCATCCTCAGAAAGAGGAGGTGGAACGCCACCGATGTGAACAGGGAATCACGCGTATTGAATACTATGTGTTTGTCGCTTGCTGAATCAATATTAGCACGTACAGTTCAAAATCTGAGTTGATGATGTTCTGACATCAGGGCTTGTGTAGTCCTGCGTAACCAAACCTTTGACTTGGCAAAAGGTCTGGTCCACACTGTAGCTTATTTTGGACAAAAACCACCCACTTGGACTGACATGTAAAGAGATCAATCCGTTTGGTTTTGTTTTCTAGTCATACAAAAGACTAGTCAACTAGCCGGCGGGTCAGCATTTACCTTATGTAAATGACTCACGGCATGAAGCTTCAGCCGTCTTTGCCGTTTTTGGCTGCGTTGACAGTGAGCGTGTGGGAGGAGGGAGAGATGATGCAGGTGAGAAGCGAAAGCTTCTGGCGTGTGTTGTCATGAATGCTGTAAAAACAGTGATGTCTCGCTCGCTTAAAGTTTTTTGAAAGAAGTCTCTCACGGTTTTCACAAAAATATGAAGCAATACAGCTGTTTTCAATATTGATAATAATCAGAAACGTTTCTTTTGCAGCAAATCAGCATATTAGAATGATTTCTGAAGGATGATGCTGAAATTTCGGCTTTGATCACAGGAATAAATTACATTCTAAAATAGATTCAAATAGAAAACTTATTTTATATTAATTATAGTAACATTTCACAATATTATTATTTTTTTACTGTATTTTTGATCAGATAAATGCAGCCTTGGTCAAAAGGAGATTATACTTTCAAAAGCATTTAAAAAATATGAATTATTCCAAACTTTTGAGCAGCAGTGGTTTGCACGCTTTTTGTCTTTTCCACTCTAAAGTAACTCAGATGTGTGCAGTTCTAGCATTCTTCAATTTACTTTTATGTAATTCCAAATCTATTTCCAGATATTATATAAAACTAATGTCAGATAGCTACCCTGGAACAGTTTGTGGAAAGGTGAATTTCTCCTGTTTTCACCATTAATACAAAAAGTCATGTGACCCACTAGTCAACACAGACGTAGGTTTGCATTCTGGTTCATTTTTTTATGCCCTTCCCTCGCTAACTTCCCTCAGTCTTGTTGACTCAGATGTACGTCATTGCTTACGTTGCATGAGTGCCCACTACTGGCTGGAATTGGAACGTCCTAAGTCCTTGGTCACTTGAAATCTGCTATGGATTTGATTTATTATTTATTTTTTTTGCTTTTAATATTTAAAAAAATAATTCATATATCATAGAGTTGATAGTGGTGGGGTAAATTAAACACGATATGTGGTGACGTCACAATTTTGTTGCATTGTGGTATATGGAGTTGCATGAAGTGTACATATGGAGTAGAAAAATCAAGGGAGCGAGGGTCTGTCCATATAAACTTCCCTCATCCACTTCACGAAGTGGAATGCACTTCAGAATGGCGGCAGGGATTCCCCCGAGGGCAAGTGCTTAGGGAAGTTTGTGAGTGTGTGTCTAAAAGTGGAATGGAACACAGCTCTAGTCTTTGTGTAGCCAGGCCTTCAGACTGACGGCCAAAGGTCTGGACTCCATAGCAGCTTTCATTGGTCAAGGACCGCCCAGAGGCAGTCTGACTAATATGTAAAGCAACCAATGACAGTTTGTTTTGTTCCTCACCATGTTTAGGGGTTTGAAAATGTAATGTTGATGTCCCTGTAAAACACTTGGACGTATTTTAAAGAGTCTATGCCATGAACTTTACATACTAAACATACTTAGTAGGCACCAAGGCCAAAATCAAGTTGCCACTGTCGGTCCGCTATCTCCGCAGCGCTGATCTAAAAACCGCCCTTAAACACACCTCCCTTGATCAAACATCACACAACCCAACCCATTTCAGCGTGTAGACCATCACCTGACCACGATTAGCTCCGCCTTTCACCTCGACCGCGCCTCAAGCCCTTTCTTCTTCCATAAGGGGGTTTGGTGTCATGGCATCTTTGTTTCCAGGCAGACCATTAAAGAATCTGTCACACACATCTCCCGGAAATCCTGTAGAATTCAAGCAATCAGAATAACTTTGAAACTCCTGAAGTTTTTCCAATTTCATGACATTAGTTTTATATAATATCTGGAATAGATTTGGAATTACATAAAAGTAAAACATTAAAAAATATCGTATAGACCCCCAAAACACACAGACACACGTGTAAAATTATTACATGTTATATATTAAATTATAGGTTATATATTTTTTTAAAAGCAACATCAACTAGTTCTGCCACGAGGCTGCATTTATTTGATCAATAATTCAGTAAAACAATAATATTTTCTTCAGTTCAATAACTGTTTTCTTATTTTAAAATGTAATTTATTCCTGTGATCAAAACATCATTACTCCAGTCTTCAGTGTCACATGATCCTTCAGAAATCATTCTAATTTGCTGATTTGCTGCTCAAGAAACATTTCTGATTATTATCAGAATAATCAGAAATGATATATTATACATATTTTATGTTGAAACCAGATGTGCTGCTTAACATTTTTGTGAAAACTATGAGTTTTTTTTTTTTCTGGATTCATTTATTTGAAATAGAAATCTTTTGTATTGTCACTTTTCATAAATTCAATGTATCCGAGCAGAAAAAAACGTCAAAATTTTAATTTGACTGAGTTTTCAAAAAGTATAATTATTGTCGACAGCTTCACAACATATTCCATCATTTATGTGCAGCTGTATTGAATTTATTTTTGTCTTCAGATATCAATTGTATATGCTGCCAATTCTATCCAAGTGCACTTTCACCTTTCGACCTATTGACCCCAGCTACATTTTTCTTCAATATTCCACCACAGCTGTGAGTGATGAAAACATGAAATTTACACACCATATTTCCAATAAGTGCCTGTGTGTGCGCACACGAGGTCAAAAGGGCAACTCCAACACAGTAAGTACCCAGTGAAAAAGAAAAGAAAACTCTCCCTGGTGCTGCTTGCAAATCGAATCGATCAGGCTCGACTTCTATAAATAGAATCCATAACTGCACACTCGAGTGGGCAGGCGGCCTTCAGGGGAACCGGGAGATCAATCCTTACAAGTCCAAAAGATCAGTAAAAGCCAGTTAAGTTTGCACAAGTGCTCTGCAGGAGTTGAGCCGCGTGGCCGTTCTGTGTTGTCGTAATGAATGCATGTGTTTGTGGGTGTTGAGCACTGCAGTGTGGGCCGTCCAGTGGGCGTCCAGAAGGTTTTGAAGAGGCTATATGTCAATGGGATGCATTCTCATTAAATCTGCTGCTATTTCTGTAGTGGTACAAATTAAGAACAATTGTCTTTTTTAGAAAAATAGTGACATTAGGTGCTTTATATATTTTGTATTTTATATATTTTGAAAACAAAACTTTTCCTTCCATCCTTCCATACATCCATCCATCCACCCTTCCACCCATCCATCCATCCATCCATCCATTGATCCATCCACCCTTCAACCCATCCATCCATTCATCCATTGATCCATCCACCCTTCCATCCATCATCCACTCTTTCACCCATCCATCTATCCACCCTTCCACCCATCCATTTATCCATCCATCCATCCACTCTTTCACCCATCCATCCATCCACCCACTCTTTCACCCATCCATCCATCCATCCATCCACCCTTCCACCCATCCATTTATCCATCCATTATCCACCCATCCATCCATCATCCACCCTTCCATCCATCCATCCATTGATCCATCCACCCATCCTTCCATCCATCCATCCATCCATCCACCCTTCCACCCATCCATCCATCCATCCATCCATCCATCCATCCACCCATCCATCCATCATCCACCCTTCCACCCTTCAACCCATCCATCCATTGATCTTTCCACCCTTCCATCCATCCATCCATCCATCCATCCATCCACCCTTCCATCCTTCCATCATCCATCCATCCATCCATCCATCCATTTATCCATCCACCCTTTTTGGTACTTAAAAAATAAACAATCACAACAATTAGTTTTTCTCCAAATCAGTTGAGTGAATGATTCATTGACTCATTCGTGAAGGCTTGTTTAGTTCCTTAAAGCTGCTGTCCACGATTTTTGGCCCTCTAGCGGTTCATAAACAGAACTGCATGCGTCTTGCGGAGAAGCATTCTAGCCGGAGCTACTTTTCTCTGTGTATATCCATGGCGAGTCACGCAGTTACTGTGATACTCTGCGGCGAGTCCTACCAGTCCGGTCTGAAATAGTCCGAATAGAAAAATAGTGACATTAGGTGCTTTATATATTTTGTATTTTATATATTTTGAAAACAAAACTTTTCCTTCCATCCATCCATCCATCCACCCTTCCACCCATCCATCCATTCATCCATTGATCCATCCACCCTTCCATCCATCCATCCACCCTTCCATCCATCCATCCACTCTTTCACCCATCCATCTATCCACCCTTCCACCCATCCATTTATCCATCCATCCATCCATCCATCCATCCACTCTTTCACCCATCCATCCATCCACCCACTCTTTCACCCATCCATCCATCCATCCATCCATCCATCCACCCTTCCACCCATCCATTTATCCATCCATTATCCACCCATCCATCCATCCATCCATCATCCACCCTTCCATCCATCCATCCATTGATCCATCCATCCACCCTTCCTTCCATCCATCCATCCATCCACCCTTCCACCCATCCATCCATCATCCACCCTTCCATCCATCCATCCATTGATCCATCCATCCACCCTTCCTTCCATCCATCCATCCATCCACCCTTCCACCCATCCATCCATCATCCACCCTTCCACCCTTCAACCCATCCATCCATCCATTGATCTTTCCACCCTTCCATCCATCCATCCATCCACCCTTCCATCCTTCCATCATCCATCCATCCATCCATTTATCCATTTATCCATCCACCCTTTTTGGTACTTAAAAAATAAACAATCACAACAATTTGTTTTTCTCCAAATCATTTGAGTGAATGATTCATTGACTCATTCTTGAAGGCTTGTTTAGTTCCTTAAAGCTGCTGTCCACTATTTTTGGCCCTCTAGCGGTTAATAAACAGAACTGCATGCGTCTTGCAGAGGAGCATTCTAGCCAGAGCTACTTTTCTCTGTGTATGTCTATGGCGAGTCACGCAGTTACTGTGATACTCTGCGGTGAGTCCTTCCAGTCCGGTCTGAAATAGTCCGAATAGAAAAATAGTGACATTAGGTGCTTTATATATTTTGTATTTTATATATTTTGAAAACAAAACTTTTCCTTCCATCAATCCATCCATCCACCCTTCCACCCTTCCATCCATCCACCCTTCCATCCATCCATCCATCCATCATCCACCCTTCAACCCATCCATCCATTCATCCATTGATCCATCCACCCTTCCATCCATCCATCCACCCTTCCACCCATCCATTTATCCATCCATGATCCACCCTTCCATCCACCCATCCATCCATCCATCCATCCATTGATCCATCCATCCATCCATCCATCCAGCCACCTTTCCACCCATCCATCCATCCTTCCACCTATCCATCCATCCATTGATCCATCCATCCACCCTTCCTTCCTTCCATCCATCCACCCTTCCACCCATCCATCCATCCATCATCCACCCTTCAACCCATCTATCCATCCATCCATCCATCCATCCATTGATCCTTCCACCCTTCCATCCATCCATCCACCCTTTCACCCATCCATTTATCCATCCATCCATTTATCCATCCGTCCATTTATCCATCCATCCACCCAAACACCCACCCACCCTTTTTGGTACTTAAAAAATAAACAATCACAACAATTTGTTTTTCTCCAAATCATTTGAGTGAATGATTCATTGACTCATTCGTGAAGGCTTGTTTAGTTCCTTAAAGCCGCTGTCCACGATTTTTGGCCCTCTAGCGGTTCATAAACAGAACTGCATGCGTCTTGCGGAGGAGCGTTCTAGCCGGAGCTACTTTTCTCCGTGTATGTCTATGGCGAGTCACACAGTTACTGTGATACTCTGCGGCGAGTCCTACCAGTCCGGTCTGAAATAGTCCGAATAAAAACACTTATTATACGTTTACCATAATGATTCAGGATAAGACAAAATCATGGTTTGGAAAATGGATTCATGTTGTATATTCTCATTATATAATTTTTGTAAATTTTTAACACAAAAAAGTTGCTGACTGCAGCTTTAATGAATGCATGTTTTTGAATAATTCAGTTAAATGAATGAACCATTGGCTCACTAATAAAGACATTGTTAAATTAATCAGTTTTGAATGGTTCAGTGCATAATTCATTGACTATTTTTTTTACTATTGTTTTTTTCATAAATGCATATTGTTTTTTCATTATGCAAGCAATTGCATGCATAAATACAGTACATTAATACAATATGAATCTCTTGAGTGAATTGATCATTGACTCATTCATAAAGATAGTCACTGAAAAATCCCAAATTATTTGTTTTTTTTTTATTGTTAGATACATTGCATGAGAAATATTTAATAAATAGAAGACTATATAAAAATTTATATCCACTCAACATTAGAAGTCCTTGCAGCAGACATAGAAAAACACAAGTCCAAAAACAAGTAAATCTTGAATATAAAGTAGTATAATGTTTGTTGTTGTTATATATATATATATATATATATATATATATATATATATATATCTTGCTTTCTGCAAAGTTTGAATGGGCATTAACGAAAACCATGCTTTCCTGCCTGCAGATCAGCTGACTGCTCACCAGCTGAACAATGAACATCTAACAGCTCAAAAGAGACAGAAGCTGCTCACACTTTTTTCAGACAATCAGAAAGTGCTCTTTGCCTGTCAATATTTTTGCAATTCTCCGGTGGGTGTTTTTTTTTTTATAAAAGAGCTTTTGATTACAGGGACAGGGTGAAGTCTAGTTAGCAAAACATCTGAAATTGCTTAAACAACTTTAAGCAAGCCTGTTAAAAACCACTATGTTTGAGCTAGTATCACTTAAACATATGCTGGTGTAACTAAAGCTCTTTCAATGATATCTTCTCAGTGCTAATGAAAGAGGGAAGATGAATACTTGTCTTGGCATAGTGAGGTGGGATGTAATACATTTTTACTTTAGTCTTGTCACTTATTTTCTTGCTCATCAGCAAAGACTGTATTAGAAAGGCTCACTGGCTTCGATGTGAGTCAGCAAATTTAGTCCTTTTACTTCCAGATAAAGTCTAATTAAGCTAAAAGCTTTACTGGCTCTACTATCCTTTCTTCTTTCTTTCTTTTCTAAACCTGTAACGCCTACCTTCCTGTCTCGCCCCCCTAAGAAGTGGGCCAAGGGGGCAAGAGAGTAAACCTGGCACTAATTGGACACCCCCTGTAATCTCTGAGCCCAGAATAAGATCAAAAAGACACCTGGTTTGCGTGACCTATACTCAGTGTTTTGGCTAAGATAGTGCGTGACTCAGCTCACATTTTCTGCCTGAGTGCGTTTACAGGCAAAGCCAACATTTGGGGCACTTTCAGTTCTTGGAAACTGACTGATTGGCTTCTTGGAATTTGGTGAAGATGATAGAAGTTGGCCAGTTTCCAGAGTCAGTTAGATTAAATTGTGAAATCACACCATGTGGCAAATTTCTGCTTGCCGACATGCGATGAATGTTTTATTTTTATTTTTTCTGGGGCTTTTGAAAGCAGTTTCTTGATTCAACTTTACTACTTTGCAATTTAGCTAATGCTAATGCTTTTATCCAAATTGGCATACAGCACAGTTATCCCAGGGGAAATCCATCTAGAACAACTTGGGGAAAGTACCTTGCCCAAAATTGAAAGTTCTTTAATGGTTTTTGTAGCACCTTAGGTTCAGCAAACCACTGTATGCTGCTAGTTGCTACTATTGCTAAACCACTGTTGCTGTAGTAAATGATTCTTTGGAGAGGAAAATGTTATGATCAGTGCATTTGGTCTCTGTCTGAGATGATCAACACACCAGTAAGTAAATGGTTTTCTAGAACTATAATATTCAAAAAGCTCTTCAGCGGCATCTGCTTGTGAAAAGTTACTGGAAAAAAATCAGTATTTCTCTATAATTTATCCTCTGAACATTACGTCGTAGGGCCAGAATTACTAAAAGCTTGCGCCAGAGCAAACCGTCTTTTGGCGTTAAAAAACAGCTGTCAGGATTTACTAGAGAATCGCAGTGAAAAATTAGTGCTGAAAAAGCATGTACAAGGTTATTTTTGCGGCTGACCTTATTGTAGGAGTTTCCTTTTCAGATGCAAAATTTAAGGGAAGAGAGTATTTAAATAAAGTGTGCAAGGTTATTTACTAAGGTTTGCGCTAGTCAATTTACTGGTATTTGCGGCATTATTTATCACTCAAAAAAAAACATTTCTTAAACCAGACGCTAATTTGCGCTACTCTTGCTAGATTGCGTTGGTCATTATAGAAATGATCCAGGTGTTGTGATGAATAGTGCTACCTATCAGATTGTGCTACCAACACTATATTTGCATTGTTTTAACGGTAGGATTAGGGTAGATAGGGTAAGAATGGAAGTTAAAAAAGCCCCAAACCATATATGATGCTGTTAGCACAATCATGATGTGATTGTTTTTTGTTGATGATGTGATTGTTTTTTGATGGTATGATTTTTCGCACCTGCATCTTTAATTTGCGTGTGGTCAGAAAAGCACACACAGAACTTTCCACTCCCATCTGCGCGTTTATGCGACTGTGCTCCTAATTTGCCCTGTTTAGTAAATCTGGCCCTTAATATTTTAAGTGCTGTTACTTTGCAAGTGAATTGAATTGGATTTTAGATTTTTAACTGGAAAACAAGTCAAAAATTGACAAATTAAAAACCCAAGCAGTGCAACGGTGGCAGCTCATGGATCAGATCACGCGGGGTTCACAGTCACACCTGCAACATTTGGTTTCCAGCCCAGATTTTAAGCAGCAGTATTCTCAGCACACTCCGTTTTGTTGTTTGCTGTCATCATTGATCTGATCACTTCTCTTTCTGGTCTTCAGGTTATGGCCACGCGGCTCCGGGCACGGATGCAGGAAAGGCGTTCTGCATGTTTTATGCTGTACTGGGTATCCCGCTCACGCTGGTGATGTTCCAAAGCCTCGGCGAGAGGATGAACACCTTCGTCAAGTACCTGCTGAAGCGCATCAAAAAGTGCTGCGGGATGCGCATCACGGACGTCTCAATGGAGAACATGGTGACCGTGGGGTTTTTCTCCTGCATGGGAACGCTCTGCATCGGCGCGGCAGCTTTCTCCCACTACGAGGACTGGAGTTTCTTTCAGTCCTATTATTATTGTTTCATAACACTCACCACCATCGGATTCGGGGACTTTGTGGCCCTGCAGAAGAACAAAGCCTTGCAGAGGAAACCCGTTTATGTGGCGTTCAGCTTCATGTACATCCTAGTGGGGCTGACAGTCATCGGGGCCTTTCTCAACCTGGTGGTACTACGTTTCCTGACCATGAATAGCGAGGACGAGCGGCGGGACGCCGAGGAGAGGGCTTCCCTGGCGGGGAACCGCAGTAGCATGATCATCCACATCCAGGAGGACACGCTCCAGAGGAGTCGACGGAGACGAGAGCAGCAACAGCACCGCTACAGGCCTGAGGTCACCGATCTCCAGTCCGTTTGCTCCTGCATGCACTACCATTCGCATGAGTTCGGGAGCTCGGTCGGCCTCGGGTTGGGAATGGGAGGAGGAGGAGGAGGCGGCGGTGGCGCCTTTCAGCACCAGAACTCGTTCGGCTCCCAGTTGAGCCCCCATCAGTACCATCACTACCACTCGACGGTGTCCTACCGCATAGAGGAGATCTCGCCGAGCACTTTGAAAAACAGCTTCCTTCCCTCCCCCATCAGCTCCGTCTCGCCCGGGCTGCACAGCTTCACAGAAAACCTCCGGCTCATGAGACGCCGCAAGTCCATCTGAGGAACGACGGCACCCGGTAACTAATCGCTGAACACACATATCCAATGCTGCTGCTCTACCAAACCTCATTCCTGCACTTTTTTTTCGACATTTCCAGGCTCTTGCGAGAAGCAAGGAAGTGACTTTGGAGCAGGACGCTTGAACGGTTGATGGATATATAAGAACTTGGTTAAAAAGCATGAAGCATGGATATCTATTTTTGCGAAAACGTCACCTGGGCCTTCTTTGCCCTTTTGAGCAGCACCTGAGTGGGTTTGGATATAATAATACCACCCTGATATCTTATCAGACGATACACATTTGAGTTTTGAATAATACAGAGGGAGATATATATATATATATAATTTTTTAAAGGGACATGTGAAAACGTGTTTTATCAAACGGTGAGCAGCCTCTGGTTCTTTCTTAAGATTCAAGTGCCACAACATCGAAGAGGAAATAACTATAAAACTGATTTGAAAAGGACTACACAGTATCAGGTATTGTTTTCTATAAGCAATTCTATTTAAGAAGAATAAGACATTGATTCACATCATGCCAAAATATTGTTGCCAACCATAGCATGTGCATTAGTTGTCGTTTGATGTGAGTCATCGTTTCCGTTAACCTTTTTTTTTTTTTTTTTTTTTCGTTTTTGTTTGTTTAATTTCAATCAAAAGTTTTTTGTAAATTATACATGTATGTAGAGACTTTCCAAGTGCGTTATATTTAAAGGTGACAGACGAGAGACAGCAAAAGTCGGTTCTGAGAGGAGAATAACTGCATGTGCTTTGTTCAAACTGGTATGTGTATACTGTCACGAGGCGAAGCGATAGCTACCTTAGCACTGGATTCAATATAAAAAGCAAATAATCCTTATAAAAATATTTTCTGAAAAGAAACTACCGACTCCAAAACAAATCCACTAAAACAGGGCCTCACAATGGGAACGTTACGGCATCGCCGATGATTGTTATTCATCGGGATTTATATAAAAAACAGCACGTTGACTCGACTATTATTCCATTGTGAACAATCAATGTATAATGTATGCTAACCCTAGCAATGATTGCTTTTCTCTCAACCATTTATTTGAATGAGACTTATTTAAATGCATCAATAAAGACAGTTATTTATGTATTTTACACTTTGATGATGTCTTGAGAGGATGCCCTGCAAATCAGATGGTACCTCATAGGCCTAAATCGCTCTGATGTTGATTGAAAAACATAGTGTAGCTCTTTTAGGTGAACAGTCAGAATGTAATCAACAATTCTCATTCCCTGCTTGGGGTAGGGATTGTTTTTGTTCAGTAACCAAATTGCATCTCTGATATAACAGCAATCATGTCACTTTTCAGTTTTAACTGAAATCTTTTACTGTTTCCTGAATATAATATATGAGTATCTGTGTAACCGTTAGGACCATCCAATAAACCAGAGTTGGAGTCAAGACCAGACCCTACAAGACCAAGATTTGACCTATCAAGGCCCAGATCCAGACCTATACCTGTCCAAGTATGAGATTGTCCAGGTTAATGAACTAAAATGGAGAAGATGCTGAATTTATCACAGCATTCACTTTGTACATAGCCATTCAAAGCCATAGAAATGTTGCTTATTTTCTGTAATCATGCGGACACCTTGTTGAATTTGGCTGAGTATCACCTTTAGTATGTTAGAGGCCCTAAACCAAGACCAAAACTGGACTGTACGTTCAGACTATCATTCCAAATCCAGTTTCTGTGCATACCCGATTAAAAATCAGATCAGATTTTTCGAGCTACATTCATATATGGTTTGAAATTTCGCATTTCTGGAAGTCTGCTCTGATCAGATTTTGCGTGGTTTATGTGACTTTCTCATGCCATGTAAAATGTAAACATCAGACATTGATATAGGAAACATGCTGAAAGTCTCTCCAGAAAAAAACAAGGTTATGTTGTTGTAAACTGCCGGTTGAGCAGAAAATGACGGAGGCATGTTTTGAAACCGGCGGAGACTACAGCATGGAGTAAAGCCACACATATCAGTCTCCTATGATGTTTCAGCCACTGCCTCATAAGATGTAGTAGTCCACCATGGCAGCAACACATTGGCTATGTTCACACTGCAGGTTTATGTGGCCCAAATCTGATCTGAGATCTGTTTTCCCCATGACATTGTGAACAGTACAAACCGATTTGTGCCATTTCCATATGTGGTACTAAGTCCGATACAGGTCAGATGTTTTGTAATGAGACCGCAGTGTGAACAGTCTTATCGGAATTCATGCGATTTTTACGTCGCTCAACATCAACATTCGTCGCGATTCTGCGCTCATGGGAGTCTATTCAAAGATTTTACATGCCCAATGTTATCAAGAAAGTTGTCAAGGCAGTGATGTGTCAGAACTCATAAGTATTACAGAGAAGCAAAACAAGAGGGCTTGTATCATAAAAGTTTCAAAACTCTGCTCTCTTTTGTCACATCATTGTCTTTATTTTTCATATTGCCTGCGCATAATTTTGCTTGCTTCCGCAGCAGGTCACACTATAAATAAATGTGTAATCGCTTACTTTAATGTTCTCCGTGTTTACGATTTTCCCGCAGAATTGGTTACTTTTTCACTGTTGCCGCGGGTTGTTTTGCAACTCCGCGGGTTGAAGCGACCGCACTAACACAATATTTAACCCCTAGAACACAATTTTTACCGGGATACCTCACGGAATGCAATTGGGATAGTTTTGGACTAGTTTTGAAGCAATTGACCCTTCGCAAAGACTCGCCCCCCTTAGTTACTGTTGCTTTGTCCGACAAGCCATGGTGCTGTCATGCCACACAGAGTGAAAATACATCACGGACCAAAGAAGACACTGACAACACATCGACAGACAAGACAGAGCAGGTTACTTATGATAATAAACAAAGTCCCAGCTTTCAAATTGTGTAATTTTTTAATGTGTCGTGATCATGGTCGTGATTCCTGTAGCGCCGCAGCTCAACTGGCTCATGAACCGATCATCTCTTCTTACTAGTTAATTAATAGCATCAAATTAACATGAATGAACATGAGAAGGAATGTTGTTTCAAACACGGAAAGAAGTCAGTACACAACATTTTTCAAGTTCAAGTCCACCAAGGTTAATCTTCTAACTCCTGACTGCTTTGTCGGAAAAAATGGCAGATTCGGCATTATGACTGGTTAGATCGCTTGTCAATCAAACTCCCGGCGAAGGGTCAATTGAGCGGATTTTTTTGTGGTTAAAAAAAAACCTGGCAACCCCTTTCGTATCCTCCTTTTGTGCATGCAGGCCAATTAAGAACCATGATCTGTTCACACAGGAAATCAGATCTGAGCAAAAATTGAGCAGGAATTGAGACTTGCAGTGTGAACATAGCCATTTTGTCATGTTTTAGGCTAAATAAGACAACATCTGTTTTGCAAACCCCTCCATGTTGCGATTTTTGTTGTTGTTTTTGGCATACGCCTACCAATACAATGCCATTGCCATAGAAACCAATGCAGATATTCTGGAAAACGAAAGAGCGGCATGGGACACACAAATTTGAACTGAACAGCTGCGATACACAGTCAATCAGTGGACAGTCAATTGTTTTTTTATCAAATTACAATCCGATACACAAATAATCGGATTTAGAGTGACAGTGTGAGCATAATACAACTCAGGCCACATTTATGTGGTTTTGATGGGTCTCAAGATCAAGACTCAAACTCTGACAATAACTAACCAATAAAATACCATTAAATGGGTATAGAAGATTGTTAGGATTAACGGTTCCATTACTTGTCAATTTTTTGCATTTCCTTGATTTCAATTTCATTTCACCACCTCGGTTTCAGTTGAGAGTTGGTCTCTAATTTTACCTCTGTGAAGCAAATAAATCAGAAGCAGTTAGGATGGTTAGTTTTTAGCTAAAATCCAGGATTCTTGGGCAGACGACCTGTAATAATTTAGATGAAATGCGACACAAAAAGAAAAAAATAGCCAAAGGTTTTAGGTGGTAAGTGACTTTCGAAATGGAACCCTGTTGATGTTTTCTTGAAAAATAAAATTGTCTTGATGTGGATCACTGAGGTATGCAAAGCCCAAAGTGCCCGCGAAAGTAATTCGGGTTCAGACGAGACTAATTAATGAGAGAAATTCCAGAGGGACTCCGGCACTCCCGTGCACTCTTTTAGTCAATTTCCGAGTCTGCCAGCGGGAAGCGTTTCCAGGCTCAAACAGCTCACCCTTCTAATACCAATCAACTTGACGTCTGACATTCTGGATTTCACAGCATATGTTGCAGCACTCATGTAAATTTATGTAAATCGCTACCATTTTATAATATTGTACAGTGCATATATTGTAAGTAGTTATATCCTTGACAAATTACAAAGGCATATTTTAAACTCAGATGCATTCCCATTTTTACAGCATTCAGCATACTGTATATGTGCCTTGAAGGGTTATCTTTCAAATGTGGAGTTTGTATTTCATTAAGGCACATACTCAAATTCATATTCAGATATAGAAGCAAACAAATTAAAATACTTCTTTGTCAAACAAACAAAAAAGCTCCCCATGTATCGATATGGGAAAAACATCAAATAAAGCCAAAGCAACTAATCCTCATAAATGCCGCCGCCGCCGCAAAAACAATGCACAAACATTTATTTTAACACTGTCTGAAATATGTCCAGCGTTTCACTAGCACAACAACAACAAAAGCAGCATTATTTTCCACTTTTTATTGGATGTCACTTTAACCTATGTATGTACATGATGGTTTTTGGGGTCAGGACAGAATAACATGTATTTTACATCAATAAACTGTACTTGCATATTATATATAATAGCCTGATGACAAAGACAGATGAGCTTGTGTGTATGGACTAGATGAAATGTAATGACTTTATGACTGGCAACAGATCCACTGCTGTGGGGGGGGCATTGACACAAATACATGTGTATCAAAACATTTCAGTTTACTTACATAAATGAATAATAAACTGCAAATGTATTATTATTATTATTATAGGGGCGACGGAAGTTAATATGATGATAACATTCACATGTGACAACTAGCCCCATTCTCCCATATATATATAATTTAATTGTCAATATTTGGATTTTAGTCTGTCAGCAGAGAAACAAACGATTGTTGTGACCATCTCTTTTTCATTTGTTTACTCTCAGCTACTATATTTTTATCTTAATGCAACAGGAATATTGCATTGTTAAATCCGTCTGTCCACCCACAGCAGTGTGATTCACGCTGCTGTATAAATATGATTATTCACAATAATCACACATGTTGCTCTGTATTCATTTCTACAATAATCTCTTTCGGCAATAGAATCCATTATTTAGGGATCTTTAAAGATCCCACAACATCAAATAATCTGTGTGACCCTCTCTGACTAAACTGAAGGGAATCCGTCACGATGCGGATTCGAACTGATTTGGACTGTCAGAACAACATCTGTTTATTGTTTTTGCCTTTATTGGGAAAACTTGCAATGAGCATTTAAATTTGTTTGTTTGTCTTATTTGTTGTGTGTGCATGACATAGTGTGGCCGGCTGACCTCTTGACCACATGACTGGGGTGAATTAAAAATTTGAATTAAAAAATGTCAACTTCCCTCTTCTCGAGTGCTCTCTGATTGGCGGTTTCTGTATCACGTGACAATTTTCATAAACACATATTCATTGGTTTTACTGGTGACAGAAATTTTTAGTTTAAGAATTAGCAAATATAAAAATATTACTGTACATACACATATTTGTTCAAAAATAGCAAGATTATACTCTCATATCTACGGAAGAGGATTAGGGCCAAGCAATAATAAAAAAATAAAACCATCTCAAGATTAAAGTTGTTAAATTTCGAGAAAAAAGTCCTTAAATTTTGAGAAAAAGGTCGAAATAAAAAGTTGAGAATAAACTTGTTAAATTATGAGAAAAAACTCGTTAAATTTCAAGAAAAAAGTTGAGATAAAATGTTGAGAATAAAGTCATTAAATTACGAGAAAAACGTTAAATTATGAGAACAAATTCGTTAAATTATGAGAAAAATGACGTTAAATTTCAAGAAAAAAGTTGAGATAAAATGTTGAGAATAAAGTCATTAAATTACGAGAAAAACGTTAAATTATGAGAACAAATTCGTTAAATTATGAGAAAAATGACGTTAAATTTCGAGAAAAAAGTCTAGATAAAATGTTGAGAATAAACTCATTAAATTACGAGAAAAAAGTTGTTAAATTACGAGAACAAATTCGTTAAATTACGAGAATAAATTAGTTAATTTAATGACTTTATTCTTAACATTTTATCTCGACTTTTTTCTCAAAATTTAATGAGTTTATTTTCGTAATTTAATGAGTTTATTCTCAACATTTTATCTATGTTTTTCTCGAAATTTAACAACTTTAATCTCAATGATTTTATTTTTTTATTATTGCTTGGCCCTAATCCTCTTCCGTACATATCAGTGTTATTTTAGTATAATTGAAATACTATTTTAGTTTTTATTTAGATTTTGAATCAATTTTTATACTGACCATATTCATTTTAATTTAAAAGTTTTAATAATTTTGTTGTTTTTATTAAGCTTAATTAACAAATTTAAATTTGAGTTATTTTAACGACTAGCTGAAATAATTTTATTTCAAGTAACAATTTTTTTTTTTTTGAATTATAATTAACTATAGTAACATTGACTCACATAAATGCACTTACCACTTCACACTTGCACCGACTAACACAATGAGCATTCACATCTGTGCACATGATTTTTTGACAGTTACTGCTTGCAAATAACCATGTTGCCAAAGTCATTTTCTGTTTCCAGTTTCCTGTGTTCCCAGATGTGCTGTCAATAAGCGTGCAGAGCATGCTTTCTCTCTGGGTCCAAAATTAGTCCATTTTCTCAGTGCATGATGGGAGGTGAAAGGTGCTGTATCACACCACACAATCCTTCCCACCTTATCTCTCACATCAGGATCTCTCCAGCAGCTGTTGAAAGGCATGTAGGAGTCATTTGCGTGCCACACGGAAAATCAGTAGAATTCCTCGAGATGCCATTTAAACTACAGTGAATAGATCAAATGCTGTACCTCAATAACCCCTCACCCCCGTTACACAAACCATTCTCCCCCTATAAAAATAATGAACTGACACTTAAGTGACATCATTAATAGGAAGTGACATCATAGAAGTCTTCTGAACAACATTGTGAGCAGACACAGGCAAGTTACCACCTTCTTTAATAATTTTAACTAAATTGTTGTGAAATTGTGTTCTCACAAGTTGTGACTGAACCCTGTTACATCAATTAAAGATAGAAAACTATTACTTGTGAAAATTCTCTTTGTTATTTCAACATTATTCATGATTTCTTAAAATGCATGCCATGCGCTCTCCATTTATTCACTAGATTTGGATGCTTAAAGGCTATTTTAAGACAAGTTTGTGTCTGTTTATGACTGGTGTTTAACATTTGAAATTGTTAACACATCATGATTTAACCATGGGTTAAAAACATTTTCATATAGTTCATATAGAGTTAATAATTCACACTGTACTGGCCCCAAATTTTGAGGTTAACATCACATAAGCTCCAAGGAAGACTTCATAATCTGTGGTTAAACATGCTAACGCTGTGCTAACAGTATATGCTAAAATACTTTCAATTAGTGCAAAACATTTTAAAGGTGCCCTAGACCTTTTTAAAAAAAGATGTAATATAAGTCTAAGGTGTCCCCTGAATGTGTCTGTGAAGTTTCAGCTCAAAATACCCTATAGATTTTTTTTTTTTTTTATTCATTTTTTTTAACTGCCTATTTTGGGGCATCATTATAAATGAGCCGATTCAGGGCTGCTGGCCCTTTAATTGCTCGTGCTCTCCGCCAACAGAGCTCGCGCTTGCCTTGAACAGTGCATAAACAAAGATCACACAGTTAATATAACCCTCAAATGGATCTTTACAAAGTGTTCGTCATGATGCAGCATGTCTAATCGCGTAAGTACAGTGTTTATTTGAATGTTTACATTTGGTTATGAATGAGTTTGATAGTGCTCTGTGGCTAACGGCTAACATTACACACTGTTGGAGAGATTTATAAAGAATGAAGTTGTGTTTATGAATTATACAGACTGCAAGTGTTTAAAAATGAAAATAGTGATTTCCGTGAATACAGTAATAAACAATGGTAACTTTAACCACATTTAACAGTACATTAGCAACATGCTAACGAAACATTTAAAAGACAATTTACAGCAGCGAAAAATGGCAGATGGAGCAATAATAACTGACATGATCCATGACATGATATTTTTAGTGATATTTATTGCTTGCTTACCTAGTCTGATGATTCGGCTGTGCACAGATCCAGACATTAATACTGGCTGCCCTTGTCTAATGCCTTTCATAATGTTGGGAACATGAGCTAGCATATGCAAATATTGGGGGTGTACACCCCGACCGACCCCGACAGTTATGTTGAGATTCGCCTGTTCTTCGGAAGTCTTTTAAACAAATGAGATATATATAACAAGGAGGAAACAATGGAGTTTGAAACTCTCTGTATGTCTTTTCCATGTACTGAACTCTTGTTATTTAACTATGCCAAGGTAAATTAAATTTTTGAATCAAGGGCACCTTTAACCCAAAGTTAAAAGTTGTCTAACGCTGCATTACATTCAAATTCGGATGCGGGATAGTCCTACCTATATTCATGAAGATGACATACAAATTGCAATGCTAACATTTGCTTGCAGGTGTTCATTTGTCAACACGTAAGTCTCCTTGAAACTGAATTGCAGAGGATAAGTGATGCTATGCAATGCTAGTTGTTCTGCAGATGTACGATTATCAGCAGAGAAGGTAATTTATACACCTGTTTCTTATTACCATACAAGAACTTTGACATATTGATGCATTTTATTTGCTAAAATGTGAATGTTTATCATTAAAACGGTACCCTGCTTCATCTTTGATAATTTGTGGGAAAAAATCCCTTTGCTTAAATTCCCTTTGCACAGGATCTACTTGTTCAGACAGAGTCGCTTTGCATTGAAAATTCTTTTATTCATTGCAAAGAAAGTTGCAAAGGCATAAAGTTCTAGTAGTAATGCATTATAGATAGTTAGTGTGGATCTACTGTAGTGTGATGTAAGTGAGAGCAAACTTGGCTTATACACTGTGGAGCTAACAGGCAACATCACCTTCTCAATGTGTGAAATCTAAATGAAGCCTATTGGAGCAAGACTTAAGAGAGAAAGAAGGGACTGAATGTGCCTGTGAATTTCACTGCAGACCTATTTGTGGAAACCACACTCACATCTAGAGTGGAAGAATATGAAGCTGTCACTTTCTGCCAATAAAAAGTGTGTGTCTGTGTTTTAGTGAGTGAGAAAAGCTCTGCGTTTGTTCGAGACAGGCGGTAAGTATGAGCTACTACGGCTGTATTGGGCAGTAAGTACAAGCTCCAAGTTTTTATTAGCACATCTATATTTCATTATGCATATTTCAGAGCAGTAAAACTATTATAAAATGAATAGATTTGATTAGAAAAATGATTCAATGAGCCATGTGCTCATTTGCAAATGCACATCAACTGAAATTCCCCAAGTTACAGTCAGCCAGTAGTTATGCTAACAATTTGCCTTACTTTGTGGAAGAATTATAAATAGCATTCAGTCTGTTTTAATTAACAAAATGTTATTGAAAATTTGAGTTTTTACAGAATTGCTGGTGTTGATGCATAAGGCTGTATATTACTACTTCATTAGTCTTTGTAATACCACTGAAGAGTTTTTGCTATATGTACTGAGCACAAGTTTTATATTCCGGAGCATTTTTGTAAACTGACATTGCCCTGTGTCATTAAAATAAAGTGTAGATTTATAAAATTAGCAAGTTAATTATTGCATGCAAACATTTCACTGCACTGCATTTCATTGGATATTTGATCTCACTGCACTGAAACATCCTAAGACTGCTTAAACTACAGCATTCACAATCCCTTTTACAGCAGTGTCCAAGTCCAACGAGATAAACATTGTAGGGCAAGACTTGATTTTATCATCAGGAATTGATTGGATGATGTAAATTGTTTTATACCAGAAAGTACTGTAGCTGTAATAGACTTTTAAAGGGTTAGTTCACCCAAAAATGAAAATAATGGTAACATTTATTACTCACCCTCATGTTGTTCCACACCTGTAAGACCTTCATTCATCTTCTGAACGCAAATTAAGATATTTTTGATGAAATCCGATGAAGCCTCTATTGAGAGCAAAGCCATTCAAACTCTCAAGATCTATAAAGCTACTTAAGATATATTTAAAACAGTTCATGTGACGTCAGTGGTTCTATCTTAATATTATAAAGCAACAAGAATACTTTTTGTGCACCAAAAAAACTAAATGGGCCGATTTCAAAACACTGCTTCACGAAGCTTCTGAGCTTTATGAATCCTTTGTTTCGATTCAGTGATTCGGATCTCCTATCAAACGGCTAAACTGCTGAAATCACGTTACTCTGGCACTCCGATTCACTGATTCGATTCGTAAAGCTCTGAAGCAGTGTTTTGAAATCGGCCCATCACTATATACGTATTGTTGGAAAGTCGTTATTTTGTTTTTGCCGCACAAAAAGTATTCGTATCGCTTTATAATATTAAGATAGAACCTCTGAACTCATGAACTGTTTCAAATATGTTTTTAGCTTTATGGACCTTGAGAGTTTCAATGGCTTTGCTCTCAATAGAGGCCTCACTGAGCCATCAGATTTCATAAGCAATATCTTAATTTGTGTTCTGAAGATTAACAAAGGTCTTACAGGTGTAGAACGACATGAGGGTGAGTAATTAATGACATTATTTTCATTTTTGGGTGAACTAACCCTTTAAGGAGGCTTTCTGACCGTGTCAATGATCCTGAAAGTCAAGTTCACCCTCCAGAGCATCTCAATGTATCTAAATGGTAACACGTGTTTTTCAGATCTTTTGTGATTTGCTATTTTCTACGGAAGAGGATTAGGGCCAAGCAATAATAATAATAAAAAAAACATCTTGAGATTAAAGTTGTTAAATTTCAAGAAAAAACTCCTTAAATTTCGAGAAAAAAGTTGAAATAAAATGTTGAGAATAAACTTGTTAAATAACAAGAAAGAAGTCGTTAAATTATGAGAACAAATTAGTTAAATTATGAGAAAAATTTTGTTAAATTTCGAGAAAAAAGTCGAGATCAAATGTTGAGAATAAACTCATTAAACTACGAGAAAAAGTTGTTAAATTAAGAGAACAAATTAGTTAAATTTAGAGAAAAAAGTTGTTAAATTATGAGAACATTCGTAATTTAACGAACATTGTTCTCGTAATTTAACAACTTTTTTCTCATAACTTAATGACTTTATTCTCAACATTTTATCTCGACTTTTTCCTCGAAATTTAAAGAGTTTTTTTCTCAAAATTTAACAACTTTAATCTCGAGATGGTTTTATTTTTTTTATTATTGCTTGGCCTTAATCCTCTTCCTTAATTTTCCCCACAACTTTTATTATATCAATGTCAACTAGCATTAAATAAAGGTGTTCACTCTTTGTAAGATATTAGAAAGGTGCATTATCTACAACTGTAGCCTAAAACAATGATTAAATAGCTATTTAGTTAATTGGTTAACATTAAAAAAATATTTCAATGCTTTTGCGTTCCCTCGCTAAAGTTTTGCTTTCCCCCAAAAAACTTTGCATTCGCTTATAAAGAATTCAAAGCTACAGAGACCCTAAAGGGACATGGTAAAGGAAAAGGTTTTGCGAACGAACACAAAGTTTCCCGGGGGACTGCAAAACATTTGCAAGAGAACGCAAAAGCATTGACGACTTATTATTCCTCCAATCTCATTTTTTTTCCCGCCACCATGTCCCTTAAGGTGAAGGAAAAGGTTTTGCAATTGTTGGCAAAGTTTCTCGGGGGAGCGCAAAAATTTTGCGAGTGAACGCAAAGAATCTCAGGAGGGATGCAAAACACATGCAAGAGAATGCAAAAGTATTGACTTATTATTTTTCTCATCTCATATTTTTTCCCTTTAGCGTCTCTGTAGTACAATAAACTTAAAAGAAATAGAGTAAATTCGATATTATGTTGACTTATCTTCTTAGTCCAGACTGAGAGCATAACAGAATCTATTGCACAGTACGTTTTTCTACAGAGCTGATTTCTTATGCTAATCACAGCGCTGTCATCAGTAACAGAGTACATTAGCTAATGCTCCAGCAAATGAATATTCTTTTCACTCTTTTTCCCGGTTCTCCGTAAGGTTGCAGTTCAGCAGCTTCTATGACATCAACGTCCTCAGTGTTTCGTGGGTCTACAGCTGGATGCCGGCCTTTATTGAGTAGGTGGAAGCGAATGTTCCGCGGCCCTATTCATCTCCCGCGGCTCCTCGCTAATTAAGCTGTCAGGCTGCTGTTTGAGGCCGGGGGAGAGCGACAGCATAAGAGCAGTGGTGGAGGGAGGCTGGATCTCTGGCGCTAGATCCAGTCTGTAATTTAAAACGCAGCTCAAAAGAGCTTCAGCACCCAGCCAAGCCACCCGAAGAGGGAAGCTAACCTCTCTCTTTATAAATCACTGATATGAACGGCCCGTCTAATATGCAGGTGCTGAGGGAGAGATATTACACAAGCTTATGTTCACATGTATGTGTTGCATAATGCATATGCACATACAGTGAGAGCCGAAAGGCCAAATCCACACTGAAATGCTGGGAGGAAAAAAGTTTTTTAATTTAAAAATGTTTTGTTTTGTTTTTTAAGTAATTATTATTATTACTTTTAATAAGTATTTTATGTGCGCACACATACACATATATAAATTATATATATACATATGTATTAGGCCATATATATATATATATATATATATATATATATATATATATATATATATATATATATATATATATATATATATATATATATATATATATATATATAATCCCTGTCATACGACATAAGTTATAATGTATGTGTGCATATATCAATAAATATATGCATTAGCTTCATAAGTTTCATAAGCTATTTAAATTTTAATAAAGAGTAATGAAAAATTTAGCTAATGCACTAGGGCATTCGGGACAAAATGAATCCACCTTCATCGAAAATGACTTGGGATTTATTTCTAGCCAAGAGTACTGTTCTTTTCATTTCAGAGTACATCCTTTAGCACCATATTGCCATTATGTCAAATAAATTATATTTGCATAAGAAATCATGCAAATGTGCTGCGAAACTCCAGAAGATTAAATCTCCAAAAAACACACAACATTGATTTCTGGTCATTCAAATCTGAGTTTACAACTTTCTCTAACAAAATCTCTGTGCTAAACTATTTATGTGGGTTGAATTAAAGTAATAATTTATCCAAAAATAAAACTGCTGTCATTATTTTCTCCCTCTCATTTTTGTGGTGCTTCAAGATTGAAACATGGGAAAGCACTGTGGAACAGTGGGTGTCTAAAATTCCCTCATATAAAAGGCGGTCAGTGACCCCTCCACAGGAGACCGTGACTAAATCTGAGCACTTTTGTTCATCGTGGGGCTGTCTGGAGAACCACAGAGCCAACCGTTACAAACCCTGTGAGATTCTCGTCTTTGCTGTAATAACCTCTTTTTCTCTTTGCACTACAGGTGTTTGACATTTCAGCAGAAACAACTTCAGGCTGAGACACGTTCAATGAACTCCATAAGGCATCTGACAAGAAAACCGTATTTTTCTCTATTAGGATGGCTGGAAACATCTTGAGAAGGCTGTGAGAACCACGTTTGCTCAGAGGCATAAAATTGTATGTGTTGCACCTGGTGATGAAAGAGAATTGGAAAAATTGTCACATTTTTAGGCACAAGTTAAAATTATACTAAACATTCCAATTTTTTCTCTTGCCTATTTTCAGATCAAGCTTAATTTTCCACCTGGTGGAAATGAAAATCTCCATATACCCTAATGATCACTCAGAACAAACCACTCAGAAATACCCTGACAGCCAGCCAGTACACCCTAACAACCACTGACAACACCCAGGCACCCTAGCCATCACTTACTGTAGCAACACCCAGGCAGCCACCCAGAACACCTTAGTAATACACTGGCATCAACCCAGAACACCCTAGCGACCACTCAGCAACACCCTGGCTGCCAAGCACCTTAGCCACTACTTAGCAACACCAAGGCAGCCACCCAGAACACCTTAGTAATACACTGGCATCAACCCAGAACACCCTAGCAACCACTTAGCGGCACCCTAGCCACCACTTAGCAACACCCAGAATACCTTAGTAATACACTGGCATCAACCCAGAACACCCTAGCAACCACTTACAACACCCTGGAACCCAGGCACCCTAGCCACCACTTACTGTAGCAACACCCAGGCAGCCACCCAGAACACTTTAGTTATACCCTGGCATCAACCCAGAACACCTTAGCAACCACTTAGCAACTCCCTGGGCGCCAAGCACCCTGGCCACTACTTAGCAACATGCAGGCAGCCACCCAGAACACCTTAGTAATACACTGGCATCAACCCAGAACACCTTAGCAACCACTTAGCAACACCCTGGCCGCCAAGCATCCTAGCCCCTACTTAGCAACACCCAGGCAGCCACCCAGAATACCTTAGTAATACACTGGCATCAACCCAGAACACCCTAGCAACCACTTACAACACCCTGGAACCCAGGCACCCTAGCCACCACTTACTGTAGCAACACCCAGGCAGCCACCCAGAACACTTTAGTTATACCCTGGCATCAACCCAGAACACCTTAGCAACCACTTAGCAACACCCTGGCCGCCAAGCACCCTGGCCACTACTTAGCAACATGCAGGCAGCCACCCAGAACACCTTAGTAATACACTGGCATCAACCCAGAACACCTTAGCAACCAATTAGCAACACCCTGGCCGCCAAGCACCCTAGCCCCTACTTAGCAACACCCAGGCAGCCACCCAGAACACCTTAGTAATACACTGGCATCAACCCAGAACACCCTAGCAACCACTTACAACACCCTGGAACCCAGGCACCCTAGCCACCACTTACTGTAGCAACACCCAGGCAGCCACCCAGAACACTTTAGTTATACCCTGGCATCAACCCAGAACACCTTAGCAACCACTTAGCAACACCCTGGCCGCCAAGCACCCTGGCCACTACTTAGAAACACGCAGGCAGCCACCCAGAACACCTTAGTAATACACTGGCATCAACCCAGAACACCTTAGCAACCAATTAGCAACACCCTTGCCGCCAAGCACCCTAGCCCCTACTTAGCAACACCCAGGCAGCCACCCAGAACACCTTAGTAATACACTGGCATCAACCCAGACCACCCTAGCAACCACTTACAACACCCTGGAACCCAGGCACCCTAGCCCCCTCTTACTGTAGCAACACCCAGGCAGCCACCCAGAACACTTTAGTTATACCCTGGCATCAACCCAGAACACCGTAGCAACCACTTAGCAACACCCTGGCCACCAAGCACCCTGGCCACTACTTAGCAACACGCAGGCAGCCACCCAGAACACCTTAGTAATACACTGGCATCAACCCAGAACACCTTAGCAACCACTTAGAAACACCCTGGCCGCCAAGCATCCTAGCCCCTACTTAGCAACACCCAGGCAGCCACCCAGAACACCTTAGTAATACACTGGCATCAACCCAGAGCACCCTAGCAACCACTTACAACACCCTGGAACCCAGGCACCCTAGCCCCCTCTTACTGTAGCAACACCCAGGCAGCCACCCAGAACACTTTAGTTATACCCTGGCATCAACCCAGATCACCCTAGCAACCACTTACAACACCCTGGAACCCAGGCACCCTAGCCACCACTTACTGTAGCGACACCCAGGCAGCCACCCAGAACACTTTAGTTATACCCTGGCATCAACCCAGATCACTGTAGCAACCACTTAGCAACACCCTGGCCGCCAAGCACCCTGGCCACTACTTAGCAACACGCAGGCAGCCACCCAGAACACCTTAGTAATACACTGGCATCAACCCAGAACACCCTAGCAACCACTTAGCAACACCCTGGCATCTAGGCACTCCAGCAACCACTTAGCAACACCCTGGCATCTAGGCACTCCAGCCACCACTTATCAACACCCTGGCAGCCACCCAGAAGACCTTAGTAGTACCCTGGCATCAACCCAGAACACCCTAGCAAACACTTAGCAACACCCTGGCCACCAAGCACACTAACAACCACTTAGCAACACCCAGGCAGCCAGAAGTACACCTTAGTAATACCCTGGCATCAACCCAGAACACCCTAGAAACCACTTAGCAACACACTGGTAGCCAAGCACCCTAGCCACCATTAAGCAACACCCTGGTAGCCACCCAGAACACCTTAGTAATATCCTGGCATCAACCCAGAACACCATAGCGACCACCTAGCAACAGCCTGGCACCTAGGCAGCCTAACCACCATTAAACAACACCATGGCAGCCACCCAGAACAACCTAGCAACCACTGAACAACACCCTGATAGCACCTTATCAATAACCTGCCATCAATCCACCCAGAGCAACTTAGCAACACCCTGAAAGCCATCCAAAACACCCTAATGACCACCCTGAACACCTTAGTAACATCCTGGGAGCCATCTAGTACACCCTAGCAACTACTGAACAGCCCCTGGCAACCCCCTAGAAAACCAAACACTTATCAGTACCATGGTATCCACCCAGATCATCCACTTAGCAACACCCTTGCAGCCACCCATAACACTTTAACAACACCTAAGCAGCCACCTAGAACACCTTGGCAAATACTCAGCGAAACCCAGAACATCTTAGCTAGTGCCACCCTGGCAAACAACCAGAACACCTTAGTAACAACCTGGCAACCATCCAGCAGAACCTACAACCGCTGAGCAACAATAACTTTAAGCATTTTTAAGTAAACTATTAAAAGTTTATGTCATGTTCACCTGCGATGGCTTTGAAGTCAATGTTTTATCAGTAGTTCCTCACAGCCCAACAATACTGAACCAGAGCAAAAATGAAAATGGAGAGAGGAAGTGCACACAAAAGCACCATTATCAGCTGGTTCCATCTGAACAATCACATCTGTGTGTGGATAAGGACAGATGGATATGGCTGCCTTGAAGGCTTGGGGTTTCAGGCAGATTGTTGCAATTCTTCACCAGATTTGAAAGCCTGCGCGGCACTGATGCT